>NW_004955411.1:28420534-28422992 GCF_000276665.1 Chinchilla lanigera
TTTGGTTTTTCTCCGGTACTGGGAACCGAACTCACGACCTTGCGCTTGCCAGGCAGGCGCTTTTGCCGCTGAGCTAAATCCCCAGCCCCTATTCTTATATTTTAAAAGAATTGAGTGAAGTATAAAAGAAAAAGATTGCTGAAATTTTAGCCTTGTTATTACTTAGTTGTGTAGTACATTCTGAAGCATATCCAACATAAATTATTTTTAAAATGACAAAATTCTTTAATAAATAAATGGGAGCAAAATAGATTTGGTGTCAGGATGTATGCTCTCAGGCTTTCGATTTTCCACTTACCAACTATAAGTCCAGGTAAAATGATTTGTAAGTTTTCTAACCTTAAATATTGTTTATCACATTGAATTTTTGTTTTATGTGCAATTTGCTGATGTCACTATTAAAACTTGTATAAAATTTATGTTCACACATAAGCCTGCACATACATGTTTATATGGTAAATTTATTCATAGAACTTCAAAGCAACAAAAATGACATTAAATAGGTCTGTTACATTGAGGCAATCAAATATTATTCAGCATAAATAAACAACAACACACAAATATGCACATGCACACACACAAACACACACAAATACACACACATACACACACAGACACTCCTGCACAGAACTTTCAAGTCATGAAAAACCATGGAGGAAACGCAGATGCTTATTTCTAAGAAAATGAAGCCAAACTGAAAAGTGAAATATTGTGTCATTCCAGCTACATGGCATTCCAGCTGAGGAAAAAATGTAAGACAAGTGACTCAGGGCTGTCACGGTTTGAGAAATAGGAAAAGCAAATAATTAATTGATGGAGACAGTTGTTTTGAGCAGCATAATTACTATGAATGATAATGCAAAGATGGATACATATCAATCCAAATTTTTCCAAATCTACAGAATGTAAAACAAGAGTGAACCTTAATGTGCAAATTGGGTGATAATGATTTATCAATACAGGTTTATCAGTTCTAATGAGTGTGTGATTCAGATCAGCAGTGCTGAGACTGAGAAAGGCTGGAAATGTGTTGGGATGGAGACACATCCCAGGTTACCATGCCTTCCTCTCAGCTTGCCCTGAACCTGAAACTGCTGTAAAAATATAAAAGACTAGAGCATTTTTATAAGACATTATATGACACCATCAATGAACAAGCATAAGTAAAGTAAATTACGTTACAGTGGAAATTCTTTATATAAAGAGAACTTCAGGTATTTTACAAACACTAAAACATTAATTTAAATGTTCATTAATTAATGAAAATAAATCACTAAGGCATGAAAATTTTGCATACATTTCTTAAATTGCTACACAATTTTAAATATGAGGGTTTATTTTTTGTGCTATGACTTTAAGTAGAATTAAGGACTTATTTATCTTTCAAATATTTCATTTGCTACTCTACCTAATGTATTATTTTATTTCACTAATAATATTTATTACATAGCTATATAGATAAAAAACTAAATGTAATTGAATACTTCAAAATGTATTCAGAAATAAAGTCTTTTATGAGAACCTTTGTTCTTGCATGACAAAATTTTGTTGTCATGTGCAACTAAAATTAATAGCATTATAATTTTATACTAACTATAAATTATAAATATTATGGCTATAGAAAATAAAAATAGATCTATTTACCTTCATACTTATGCAACATTTTATTTAAATAAATACTTATTGTATTTGTCAAGGCAAAATCTATTTTAAAAAGATATTTTGCCCAGAAAATGACTTTTAAATTTGTGCTTAAATTCCTGTGGTTTTCTATAAAATTATTATGAATATCATATAATATGGTTAGTTATGCAGTGGAGTTAATACTTATTGATAAAGTCCTTTCTACTGCAAAATGAATTCTGAGTTGCCGCTCAGACTTTAAGAAACGCAGTTCACTTTGCCTCAGTAAAAATGAAGGTAAGGAAGAGACAGTTATTTCATACCTGTAATATGGAGAAATTTCCAAAGTAGGTAGATGTCTCTAGAAATGTCACTCATTCATAACTTGTTCTATTCATATTTTAATGTTATCTAATTCTGAAAAAGAAATTAGAACAAGCTAAAGCTGAACTAAATCGTATAAATGCATATAAAATACATAAAAATCTCATGATTAATGTAGAAAATTGAATCATACAAAAGATAAATTGAAAATTTCTGAAGAGTGAAGCAATAGTTATTCTCTAGGTCTCTTCTGCAACAAATAAATATGTAATAAATAGAAGAGAAAAAAAGAAAAGACTGATAATGTTACTTCTGTAAGTAGAGAATTTAATAAATGAATGAGTAATATTAAAGATTATAATAAAGCTCTATGATTAGGGATGTGTTGAGATGAATCAAAATCTATACAGGAACCTATGCAATACAGAAGTCTAAAGCACCTGCCTGGCAAGTGCAAGGTCGTGAGTTCGGTTCCCGGTACCGGAGAAAAACCAAAAAAAAAAAAAAAAAA
>NW_004955411.1:28423092-28440413 GCF_000276665.1 Chinchilla lanigera
AAAGCACCTGCCTGGCAAGTGCAAGGTCGTGAGTTCGGTTCCCGGTACCGGAGAAAAACCAAAAAAAAAAAAAAAAAAACAGAAGTCTAGCATTTCCCTTTTGCCCACAGATTTATAAAACAGGCCACAAAGAGATGAAGGGATGGGAAAAGGTTGAACAAAGCGTATGAAACTACAATTAAATAGGCAGGAGAATTCTGTTGTGCTATAGCATAATAATGCAGTTCTCTGCATGTTAGGAACACAGCTTGAAATGTTTAGGTAAATGTTAGGAACCATTGAGCAAACCTTGAGTTGTCGCAACATATTTAATACTATGAATGTGCTAAATTTCATTCATCAATCATTTAATATTATGAGATTTCTATGACTTATAAGATCTTTTACTGAAAATTGATTTTAAGTGACTTGAGTAAAAAAGCCAAAAGTTTTGATGTCTAACCAAGCATGATACCGAAAACCTCTATTGCTTTCCGTTTCCAGAGCATCATATGACTTATAGATATGCTCAAAGAAATGGTTAATTTTTTCCATTTTGATTTGTATTAAATTACTGTATTTCTTTCTTTCTTTTTCTTTTTTTTTTCCGGTACCTGGAATCGAACTCATGACCTTACGCTTGCCAGGCAGGCAATGTGCCGCTGAGCTAAATCCCCAGTACCCTAAATTATTGTATTTCCCTATCCAGTTGTATCAAACTGTAGCTTCCACTGGGCATGCTTCCTACAGATCATATCTTATTTTCTTTCTCTTTCTAAATTTGAGTGCTTGAAAACAGGTGCACATGTCCCTAAGATATCATCTTTAGAAGATTCTGAAAATTTCAGTCAGTGTATTGTATGCTCCAGATATTAGCAGATAAATGCTTTTTACTTTCCTGCCTGATTTAAGATTTTCTTCTACTTCATCTGGTGACCCTGATTTGAGAAAATAGAGTGGCATTTTTTGCTACACTCATAAAGCCAATGACTCATTGAAACATTAATAAGAAATAAATAAAATAGAGATCTCACAAGAATTTTTGAAGGTTTGGCATTCCTGAAACAAGTTTTAGAAATAAATTTGGAAATCAATTGACTATTTTCCTCTGATTTTGACAACACTGAGATTATCTGTAACATGTCTATAGGAAGCTAAGACTAGACATTTAATCAGTAGTATTTTCTTTTCCCAATTGTATAAGAAAGAACAATAGTATATGTTATAAGTTTCTACAAATAGAATGCAATAAAATACTAGAAAATATTTTTCCACTGGAATAAATGTCACATTTGTCTCTTTATCCTGATTTTAAAAACAATAAATTATTTTTCAATTATAAGCCCTGTCCACAGAAAATAAACCTAAGAAAAAATAAGTTCCTATTGCTGATTTTCTAGTCTGGGCTTATTCTGCTTTAGTAAACTTTCTACCTTTTCTTCATATTTATATCTTTCTTTCTCAGTGTTGTACCCATGTGGAACTATTATCATCTTTCTGTGGAAGGTGGTGAGGCTCTAATCCCTGGATGAGGGATTAGCTCTCAGGAAATTCCTTGAAATGTTTTCCTTCCTCAATATTTTTCACAAAGTATTCTTCAAGCAAACTGGAGGTTTTCATAGGATGGCTGTACAGAGCAAGTCACATATTTTATACTATGAAACCTCGACATGTTATAATGAGGTAAATTAACTCAATGTGAACATGTGAACTTTCCTAAGAAATATTTCTAGTTTTGATTAGCACAGTATTTCAAAAGTGCTTGTGTTTTGTGGAAATAAACAATTTTCTTCCCACTCAGGGTTTCTAGGTTAATGAAGGAAAATAGCTTCACTGACTGAAAATTTGTTTTTTCTTATATATCAATGTTCTTTTGGCTTCACTTGGTAAAGCAGAACTCACCAAGCCCTTTTAACCTGAACTCCTCTCTATCCTTCAAACTTATTCTTGACTCTTCCCTTTTAGGAGATTTTAATTATAAAAATAAAAGCCTTACCAGTAATTATCTATCATTTTCATTTCCTAATGTACTGAAATATTTATACTGCTACACCTACATTAAGCTAATCAAATGAGAAATGCTGCTAAAGGAATTGCCTGATAAATAAAGGCTACCCAGAAAGATGATAATCTACTTTTCTATGCCTCTGTAATTTTCTACCCAAATAGGTTTTCATTGTGTTGCAAAAATATTAGCAGATTACCAGTGACATGAAAAATGTGTCTGCACGTATAAATATAGGCCGATACTAATAACCATTACTCATTACGTTATTGACTCCCAAGTGAGGACGAGTACAGAAGAGAGTGTTTGGAAAATATAAAAGCTTTCGTCCCTCTTCATTAATTCTAGTATTTTTCATTAAAATGCCATGAGTTGTATGTAGAATACGTTATTGTTACGAATCTGTATACATACTTAATCAAGTGTGGAAAAAGCAGTTTGTGTAGATAAACATTTAATTAATCTTTCCTAAATCTTATATGATTGTAAAATCGAATGTTACATAAATTCTTTTCTGGGAATGCAGTTCATTCTAGAATATTCTGAGTCAAGAGAGGCTGTCTTTCTAAAATTACTAATGATTCTATGTTTCTTGTTAAGTAGCTTTTGTTTCTTGATCGAAAAGCAAAAAATAATATGTATGATGTACATGTATAAACATTATATTTATATATTATATACATAAATGGATATTTTGAGATGAATATCACAACCTAGTATGACTCATAAAACTACCAAGTATAAAATACTAAGAACTTAAACAATATAGTATCTTACTGGAAAAGTAGCTATTTGCCAGTTTTCTTCTATGTACTTCAAAATAAGGGTAGCAACATGAGTTTAGTTCTTCATATAATAAAAACAAAAATCTGTATTAGTTATGCTTATGTGAAGTAATCAGGTAATATGAAAGAATTAAAGGTAAATTAGTCACGATCAATTTTTGTATTATGAGTATTAGTGATAAATCAATGTACTTAAGAAGAGAAATTGATAAAAATTGCCTAAAATAGATGCAACTTGAGATTATAATGTCAAGTGAGGTAAATCAGATACACAAGCTCAACTATTGCATTGTTTCTCTTATTTGAAAAACCCAAAGTATAAATAAAGAGCACTCAGAAAGAGAAATAATAGGAAGTAGAAAGAGATCATTCTCAAATGGGAAAAGGATCAAAAGATGAGGAGTAGGGAAAGGGCATGAATAAAGTATTAACATATGTTATGTGTATGTAATAATTCCACGCAAAGATTGTAAACATTGTGTACTACACACAAGCACTAATAAAATAGTTTTAGAAAAAAATTTAAAACTTTAAAACAATGGCTAATTATGTTCATTAACTTTTAGTTTGTATTCATCTAATTTTTAAAATATTGGATTTTTTTGTGGGGAAAGAAAAGCTAACCCACATATGTGATGAATGTCCTGGCTATTTCACTGTCACATATTGAGATGATAGTCCATAAAAATGAAAATCCTTATGCTGATCAAACAGTACATGAATTTTTTACTTTTCCTAAGCATTATCAAGAAGCAAAACATTTGAAAAAATATTGCATTTAAATATTCTTTAGAAAAAAATTATCAAACTAAAAGTAATTATGTACTTACATATTAGTAAAGATGGATAAATTAATCTGCTTGTTCAGTCATGTTTACTAGAATTCATTCACCACAATGTTTCCACAGCAAAATATTTCCTCAATAGTTTTTTTTTCCCCCTCCACTTTAACCTAATATTTATTCTGAAATACCTTGGATTTTTTTACCATAGTAAAATAACTACCACACTGCTCTTTTCTCTGCTGTAACAATTTACAAACTTTTTGATGCCACAAAGTACAGGAGAATTTCTGGAGGCTAAAACTCTCAGAAAGTCACCTCAGCATTCCCCCGAGGTGAATTTGCCTCAGGATTCCGGTGTAGAAGAAAACACTACCACCTAAAGTATGTTTTGTTTAAATACCTGAGAAGTGTGGAGATATAAATATATTTCAGTGCTATTATCTTTTAGTTTCAATTGCAGGAAGTTTATCACACAAAATTGTACTATAATTCAGAAAAATTCTGATTGCCAAAATTAGGAAGATAAGTTATCACAGGATAGTTCCTCACTGCCAAAAAAAAATTATGGTGTTTACGACACAAATCTTGGGATTGTCATTATTTTACTACACTTTCTATATGAAAAAATTAGAAATTATTCATATATCATAAACAATGCATTATTTTAAAATATCTATGCTTCATAATTGGTATGCTTTAGATACAAAATGTACCCCCAAAGTATCTCATGGTTTTGGAGGCAGGACCTTGAGGGAAGAGGTGAGTCTCTGGGCCTATGACACAGAAGGGTGTTTCCTTGTCCTGGGCTCCTACCCTGCTCTGCTTCCCGGTTGTTATGTGCTGGGCAGCCTCCTCTGCTGTACTACGCTGCCATGCTGTTTCTGCCTCGGAGCTCTCAATGACTAACTGAGTCCTCTGAAATATGAGCTGAAATGAGACTCCTTCCTTTTAAATTTCGAGTTTTAGGTATTTTATCTCAGGAATGTGAAATTGACTGATACAGACTTTGGTACCAGGTGTGCGATTCTTGCTGTGACTTTCCTGACCAAGGGGTTCAGATGCCAGGAAGATATGTTGCTGCCATCCAGAAAGAAGGAAAAAACACAGATTTCATTGCAAACAAACCACTAGGCACTTCCACCTAAAATAGTTTCAGATGAAATGGAAGCAGTTGTACACGATGAGTTGGTTGACTTTCTATTAATAAATATTGAAATAATTATTCAGATATTTATTTTCATGTCCTAATATGACTAGACTTCATGAACTTAGAACTTTTTCATCAGGAAGTGGACCATTCTTCCTAAATCTGATTTAAAGGGGTAACGTGATACATGTGAAAAAGGTTGTGCAATCATTGTGGCTGTAGTTTTAATTAATCATATTTATAAATTAGTTATACTAAAAAATCACTCATTGAAAGTAATAAATAAACTGCAATAAAAATTTAAACTTTAGAAACCAAACAGAAAATTTTCAGGATCATAGTTAAAAAGTATAGTAAATATAAATATTCCTTCCTACCTATGTGAACAGGAAGAAAATATATACATTTTGTGTCCCTCTACAATCTGCTCAATTTATGTTGAAACACTAATATCTTAAAGAATAGGTTCTTTCCACAAATAATAAAGTTTAAATGAGGGCATAAGGGAGTGGCTCTAATACAATATGACTGCTTTCCTAAAAAGATTGGTAGAGATACCAGGATCAGCACATACAGAAAAAACTCTATGTGAGATCATAGTGAAAAGATAGTCAGTCATCTGCAATCCAAGAAGACAGTCATCAAAAGAAACCATTCATAACAGCACATTGTTTGTGGACTTTCAGCATGAAGATCTGTGATAAAGTAAATTTCTGTTATTATGTAAGCTAGTAAATTTTTGATATTTTGTTACAGTAGTACTTACAAATAGTGAAAGCGTTATTTTCTATAGTTGTGAAATTAAAAATGAGCATTAAAATTGTTTATCAGTTTACCTGAGCTAAAGTTATCTATTAATAGTATAAGGAATTAATTCTGTGAATCTCTTTCACTTTAAAATAAAGGTGGATGGTCAGGTTTCCAAAACTCTCAAAAAATTATTTAGATGTTGGGACACAATATAACTGACACTTAATGCTCTGTTTTTTAATTCTCAAAAATCTTTAATCGACTTCAGAATATCACATAAATTAAATTTGTTCTTCCTTCAGATAAACATAAAATACAATAAAAATACAGAGATTTAGAGAAATAGGAATATTTGACAACCCTCTGCACTCATGAGTCTACATGCTATTGATGAAAACTGTAAAACAACCTAAAGAAGTTTAATTTAATTACAAATAACTTGGCACAGAGAAACTAAGAAGATTGATAAAAATAATGAATGAACATTTCCTGCAATAAAACTTCTCACATTTGGGTCCTTGTGTAAGATCTAGGAACATTTTAAACTTTCAAAAATGTATGCAGTGATGCAGTTTACAAACTTAAAATGTAAGACTAAATAGATTTTAGAGTATTGAGTTTTACAATTATAATCATAAAAAGTATTGCTTATGACAGTGAAAAGGAAAAATAGTAAAGTATGTGTGACACCTTGTAGTTATATGCATAAGAATACATATTTATACATGCCAAATCAAATAAGCTAATATGCACAATGTATTTATTCTAGGATGCCACAGACATCTACATAATAAAAAGAAGAAAGAACACTCAATCTGTGGGATGCAGTAGGATGCGATCCAACCAGAAGAACCATTAAAACAAGTATTCAAGTGTTTCCATAATTCTTTTCCCAGAAGTCATTGCTCTGTATATCAATTTATTTTCTTCTGTTGCAGAATGTTGCCCAGAGAAATAATGAAAAACTAAAATCTCCAGAGTTTATAATCTTACAGAACAAGAAAAGACACTTTCTTGGTCTCTTTACAACTGACTTCAAAAATTGTAGGGAAGACTTTGAAGTCTGCAGCCTGTAATTCAGAGCTAAGGTTTTGATAGATCTGCTTCTAAAATGGCCACATGTTTAGACTAATGGGGAAGAGAAGAGCTAAGCAAAGAACAGCCTTTGGTGGATATCCCAGAGAACAGCTTTCAACTGGTTTAAATTAATTCTAACCAGAATAAACCAAGAAGATAAGGAAGAAAAGCCCTTAAGGGTAATAAAATAACAAACAAAATTAAAAAGAAGTATTATGTGTGGTATGTAGTAGAAAGAACATATACAAATAATATAAGCCTAAATCATGAAAACAAGCATGTGCTTATTTGTGCAAAGTGTATTATTTTATTGATGTTTATTATCAAAGTGTTACTTAGAATTATTTTCAACAAGTACTTCCAAAGGGATGTGAGAATTTAAAAGGCGGCATTGGCAGAGAAGGGTCTTACTCCAGTGAGGAATCAGTTGAGTTTATTTTTACGTATTTTATTTCTGTGTCTCCTTAAAGTACAGATTACATTGGTGAGTCTAGATTGGACAGTCATGAAAATCATGCGTGCAAGGAAGGATTTATCAATATAACTATTATTATTTTCTCAATGAAGGTGAATAAAAGAAATAATGGAAGTACTAAAGTATGAATGAAGTGTAAAGCTGAATGAAGTGTAAAGCTGAATGAAAAACTTTAGAGTAATAGATAAAATCCACACAAAATTAACAATAATGATAATTATGACAAGTGGAAAAAATTGAACATGCTCTTGAGGAAATAAATACAAAATGTATTTGTAAAATCTGAGCAGGAAGATAAGGGGACAACTAAGAGACAGTGGATAGAAGGTAGAATATAGAATTAGGCTCAAATTTAGGAAAAACTACATATACATATGGAAAACTGTGCATACTGTAACCAATTCTTTTCCCAAGCAAGAAGTCTTCAATGTGGTGGTGAGAAGTAAACTCAGTATAGTATATTAGAAAGAACAAAGAAAAACTCTAACTAACTGAGAGAGGCTCAAAGGGAGGACATAGAGGGGGCAAACAAGTTCAGAGCTTTATATGCAATTGGGCTATTGACGCGTTTCTGCCTAAATAAAAATTCTGCTAAGTCATCATGTTGGCCAGCAATATGGGCGGGCCACTGGAGGCCATGTGCTAAGCCCTATCTTCCTATCCCTGGTCAAGTTACAACTTCCTACTTCCTTTTTACAATGTCCTGTTTCCTTTTCCCACCTCCTGCCCAGTTGCTACCTGCTGTGTCACACAGACCATCCCCGAGATCCCACCTCCAGGCTGGCCCTATATAGCCTTTGTTCCCCCAGCCAGGCCTTCAAAGTTCCACGTCTCTCCTTTTGTCTGGGGTCTTCTCCATGCCTGCAGTAAAGGCGTTTTTACTTTATTTTGTTTTCTACTTGTGGCAAAAACCTTAACAGCTATTTTGGTGGGCATGCAAAAGTTTCACAGTGAAATAAACTGATAGCAGCTTTTATCTAGCCTGATGTTAGGCTAGATAAAACACATATTTCCCTTGCACCTTTACTTCTCAAAGCCTTTATGAGTTTACTCAATGCATTTTCCTTCGAAACATTATTGTTACCATTTTTAGCTAGGCCTCTGACATTAGAAAAACTGACGTTCCCTGCCCCAGCTTTCCACATATACTGCAGGAAGCCGCTTGCCCTTGTATTCCAACTTTCCCAAGGCTTATCTTGCTTTATTCAACTCCCTGTTCTAGCTGTCTTTTGTTTCTTTCTCCCCTGGTCTCAGTCTGAGAGAGGTAATTCATCTCAGAGCATAAAAGGTATACTAAGGCAGTGGGAAATTCTTATTCATAGTTTAGAGGAAGCTTGAAAGCTACAAAGTTCTTAAGGGAAATGTTAAAGACTGTAGACTTGCTCAGAGTGTCTAAATGCAATGTCTGAATAGATGTTGAGAGCAGCTGAAGCTGGAAAGTAATTACATGTGCAGGACAAAGCCAGCTCCAGAATAGGGGAACTCCTTGAACCATGTAAACACGCTGTTCCAGCTTGCAAGCTGGTTGCCAGGTAGAGAGGCTGAAATTGACATCACCCTCCCAGTTGCATAAACACTCCACAGTTCCTGGTCAGTTTTCTCCACCCAGAAGAGAGAGAACCTCTGCCTGATACCAGCTTTTTGTTGCTTGTCTATTTTTTCCTCATTCTCTCAGTCATTCCTTCCCAGGGTACAGGAAGAACCCAATGGATCATACAAACAGAGAAAACTTATTAAGTATGAAACCCTGAGAAATAGAAATATTTAGGAAATTAGCAAGGAGAGTAAAATTGAAGAAAGGTGAACGAGAGCCTGTGGAATTCAGTGGTTGTCCAAAGGTAAGTTGTGTACCAGGACTCAAAAAAGGGAAAGATCAAAAGTACAGAATCAAATATTGGTTAAAATATGAATAAGATGAGGTTTAAGCAATGTTTATTACAATTGTCAGTAAGTAGATTGTAACGAGGTTTAAAGATGTCTCACCTTAGAAACAGAAAGTAAAATGAATTTTAGTTTCCAAGAAAGAAAGCAAATATTAAAAACACTAAAAACTAGGATAGGTCTTTCTAAATATGAAGAAAATGAACAGAAAAGGAATATAATAGAGACGTGATTTCATTCTATGAATGAATAATTAAATTGTGAAGAAAGAAACACTAAATTTTGTATAAGAGTAAAAATGAATTGAACTTAAACATGTGTATCAGTAAATATAGCCCAGGCTACACAAAAGCAAAAGTGTCTACAATTCTTAAAGTTTTAAAGTGTCCACAATTCTTAATGTTTTAAAGAAAACAAATGGAAATGTCACTTAAAATATGTAAACATTGCAAAGAAGCAGACTAAAGAAGATTCTATCTTGTCACATACTTTCATGATTGATAATGTAGGAAAAGGAGGTTGGACATGTGGTATAGGCTCCCAAACTTCTGCTGAACACTTACATGCAATTGATCAAATTAAGTAGTGTGGTCTTGCATAATTACTTTTAAAAAAATTACAGAGAGGGGACCCAGATATACATGCTGAATGATGTGAAAATTTTAGGAGGATGCTTTCTGTTTAACACTTTTATCACAGTTCAATATATCTTACATCTTTCTTTGCCAATACTGAGTCTCACTCTACAGTTTTTTTAATGTGGATTTTAATCAAGTGCAAAAATAATTGTCCAGGCATCTGAAATGTCATTCAAAATGAAAGAACTGTAATACTTGCAGTCAAAGCATGCATACGAGAAAGACCAATTCTTCCTTTCGTAAAGACACAATTCCACACTACACCAAATTTGTTGTGAATCCATCCATGAGAGTCAAAGCTGTAGTACTGAGAAAAGTTATGTTTTCTACCATCCACTGACTTACACACCTCAAGATGTAAATGACTTCTGGTGTTAATTTATTCTATTAGAACCACACTAAGTGAAAGTAATTAATTTAATAGTGAATCTTCCTGAGTTAGTTCTGAAAAGTTGAAGAGTCCCATGCATAAAGCCCACAGAAATCTCTAAGATTTGGTCTATACTATCTGTAAACAACATATTAGAGGCAGAATCTTGCCTGGATTTGAACATTACAACCACAATGAATATTGGCCTTCAAAGGGTATGAATGGAATTTTAATAGCTTAGATTTGGGCTGGAATATAACATGATATAGAGTCAAGTTGTCAGATAACTCATCATCCCTGTCCAGGGTGAACAGGCCCCAGAACAAGGTACCTGTGGATGAATAGAAAAATTAAGAGAGACAAGAGACTGCAGCCTTGAATACCAATTTCAGTCACCTTTTATTGAGTGAGAACCAAGGGCATAGCTAGTACAAGTGGGTGGATACCAAACGTTTTAGCAAGGATAATTAAAGGATTATCCCTGTCCACATGTAATCCAAGACAGGCCTGTAATCCCAGCACTCAAGAGGCTGAGACAGGAGGATTGTAAACTCAAGGTTAATTGGGGCTGTATAATGAAGCCTTATCTTTAGAAACTCTAACAAATAATAAACAAATCATTGTGTATTCAATGAATTCCAAACAAAGAATGTCCTTCTCCACATCAAGTGCTAGCAAGCTTTTTGTATCAATTAGGGTTTACAAGAAGTAAGGGATACATACCTTAAGTAGGCTTACAGTAGTCACCTGCAGAATTGGGAATGAAAGAATGAAACATTGACCTCATCTTGCTGGGGAGCTAGGGGAACCATTCTAAGGCTGAAAGCCTGGATCTAGCTAGAGAGTAAAATGTGAGTTTGTGTCCAAGAGCAGAAGAGTCTACATTGCAGAGTCAGAGTCTGCTTGGAAGCTAAAGGAATTGGAGAGAAATGTCCAAAGACGGTGATGAAGACTGGAGCTCCTCTGAAGTAGCAAAAGGAAGACTTCCTTCTTCTTACCCTGGTTTTTACATCCAGACCATGAACCAATTAGTTGGTGCCATCCACATATGAGGTGGGACTTCTCTCTTCAGTTTGTAGCCTACAGGTCCATCCATTTCTCCTTTCTACAGAGAAAGGAGAAAATTACAAGTTTAAATAAAAGCCTGCCAAGAAAGCCTTCCCAGGATACCCACCAAGACCAAGTGGACATATCTGGCAGGCCTGATACCAGAACATTTCTTCCTTTATGCAACCCCTGCCTTACTGCCTTTGTATAACTGATGGCCTTGCAATGTAACTTAAAATGTAACAGGACATTTCCTCCTTCGTATTGCCCATGCTTTGTGTAACTGGGGGCCTTGCAGTGTAACCTAGGATGTTTAAACTCCTTTAGCAACTTATGATGTCACTCAAACACCCAATCATAATGCACCAAATCTACATTTGTACCTCCCCATTTACTCTCCCCAGAAAAAAGTCAAGACTCCTCTGGGTGAGACTGACTCAGTTAAGCCTACAGGTGTAATAAACTACATCCTAAACCTCCTAGTGCTATTTTTTCCATGTTTGGTCCGTTTTCTGTAACACAGACACACCTAAAAAGTGCTCTATTAATCCACTATTTATTCCTTAATCCATTCAAATTGACTTTCATTTAACTACCGCATCTTCTGAAATGAAAACTGCAATATAGAAATGAAGTTTAGTGTTATTCAAAGCTATCTGAATACCTGTATCCATCAGCATGATTCCAGGGAGAATTTCCTTTAAAGGAGTTATGCTATCTTATGTCCTTTTTCTGAGAAATATAACCTATATTGTAGTCAAACTGATAATATGATATCTAATATTTTATAGTGATCTATACTTTTCTATAGCTTTAAAATTTTGCACAGATTAAAATAAATCATGAAAACTTTAGATAATACATGACTCTGTGAATTTTTAAATTAGTAAAATGATAGTCAGTGATTAAAAATTCAGATCCAAAAGAAACTTTGATAAATGAGCTGTAGAGCTTTATTATAATTTTATTTCATTCAGGAAGAACATCAAAGGATATATATATATATAGATATTTATATATATATGCTGTCATAAGCTACAGAGAGGTAAAATTACAGAGTGAAGCAAAGGTCAAATTGAGCACATTTGTTGAAAATAGATGCAGAAAGTAGATGGTGAAATGTAGTAGAATTTGGCACCAGATCAATAGCCTTGAGGGTTGGACAATTCTAGCAGAAATGTTCTCAGTAATCACAAGTTCTGCACATGATTACGAGTTGGTCTCTATTAGAATCATAATTCAATATACAAGAATGAATTTGTACTTTACCTTTATGTAATAAAAATGGAAATGTATATAAATTTAATGTGAACCCTTGACTAGTAAATTATAGAAAATCATTCAGAGAGCAATAGAAAGATGAATTTCCATTAAATTATTCAATTATTTTCATATCAATATTTTATCTTGAAAACAAATGACTGAATAAACTGATCATAACTCTCCAGCTAAGAGATGGGAAAACAGAATGACTGACTTCTCTGGAGACTTTCAGACAGGTGGTTCTTGTTTCCAGTACTTAGATATTGAGATCTAGTACTGAACCAAAATGACCCTAAATTTAAATACCTTTTTTAAAATAATTTCATAAAGATTTACCATGTACCTGGTTATATGACATACTTATTGATTTAAGATGACAAATAAAATATGAAATATCACAAGTGCTATCCGAAGTCATATTCTTTTAAATATAAGCAAATTTACATAAAATAATTAAGGCAATTTAAAATAATGTTCAAATAAAAGTTAAGAAGTGGACTGGGGATTTAGCTCAGATGCACAGCACCTGCCTGGCAAGTGCCATGTCATGAATTCGACTCCTGGTACTGGAAAAGTAAAACCAAAAAAATTAAAAAAAATTTTAAAAAAGTTGAGAAGTTTAAACTTATTAATCTTTGTACATCTTCTTTTGGTGCTCTTTTTCAAGAGAGTCATTTCTGAATGCAAATTTCACTATTGTAATTCTGCTTAAAATCTTTCAAAAGTCTATATTTCTATAAAAATTATTGGCTCAAATCCTTTCCATTTGATAAAATAAAGTTGATTTTATTGGATTTAATTTATCTGTGAGGATGTCACATTGAATAAATATAAATTTTGTTTCATTATCAGAATTTATGCATCAATACTTCCAAGGTTTATGACCCAGGATTAATGATTTTAAAACATAATTCCAGAAGAGGAGAGGTTACATGAAGTTGAGCTTAGGAGAAAACAGTTTTTCACTGATAAGAAAGTTTCAGTAAGAACAATGCTTTGTGAGAAAGTAAGCTGATGTAGTTTTTTGTCATTTCCCAGTCAACAGAACAAATGTTTCAGGAAGTGATGGTTTTCGTGTAGTTTAATGCTGACTTCTGAACAGTCAGGCAGACTGCTAAATTTACAGCAACACACTCAATCCCATCCCTAATCTTGTGACTTCCGGAGAACAAAGACTTCAGTATTCTGACTCTGTTCTGTGACACTAGTTTTGGGTTAAAAAGTTAATCTGCGGTTGAGCTAGTCATGCCAGTAAGTTGTTATTAACACAAATTAATGACCAAAAGAACCAGAATTGTCCCTCACACATACAAACCCAACAATTAGTTTATTTGCTTGTATGATTTACTTGAATTAAAAACAAAGTAAAGTGAAGTCCATGGCTGATGCTCCACCCTGACCCCTTCCCAGCCTGGCAGGTGACACCGGGACCCTCCACAGGCAGGAGCCGCCATTGCTATTGCCCTGCGTTGGCCCTCTAGAGTAGGCTGTGTCCCCTGGGTGTCTGCTCCATGCTGCCCTCACTGCTGCCAGCAGGTGGCTGTGGCTCAGTGTCCCAGGCAGGTGTCATTCTAGACTCCTCAGACACATGCACACAGACTGTCTAGCCTGTGGCCATGGCATTCACACGTCATGTGTCATTGGTGTCGCTGTGGCCCTTGACTCAGCCATGTCATGTGTGGGACTTAGGGCTGTGGAGCGGGGTTCTGGGTTGTGCGGGCTGCATTGCTGATGTGGCTCTGCATGAGAGCTGGGGGTGGCTACGCATGTGAGGGCCTCTGCATGGGATGGCTGTCTGTGTAGGTATCTTCCAGGTAAATTGTGTGTTGGATATAGTACACACCCAAAAAATATTTCAAATGAGCTAAAAAATAATTAAAAAGAGAACAAAGTAAAGCAGGCATTGCACTGACATACCAGACTAACAGAGTTTATTTTATTTAATTTTTAAATTTCACACAAGAAAAGAAAATGCTTATAAGGTAATTTGTGATATGTATACATTGTATAATAATCAAATAAAGATAATTAGCATACCTATCTTTTAAAGATCTCTTAATTTTTTGTGATGAAAGATTCAAAATCCTTTTTTCTGGCTAGTCTGAGGCATACAATGCCTTAGTTTAAGTACAGAATGCAGAATTTATCCCTACTTTGTCACTATGACTTTGACTTATTGACCAACATTTTTGTATAACTTGTGCCTCCATAACCTCCTCATTCTCTGATATTTACAGCCATGTTCATAACTTCATGAGATCAGCTGATTTTCTTTTACTTTTTTTCCAATGAAATTTTATTGGTACACTTTTGGTCTATAGAATGATCACATTCATCATAGAGAATTTGTACCTGTACATGTTATAAATTGTTTCTTTTTTTCCGTTAACCTACCTCCCTTCAACACCTCTTCTCCCCACTTACAAAAACTTTATTTCCATTTTTCTTTTTTTTCTTATTTATTTTTTCTTTTCCCTTCCTTCCTTTCGCCCTCCTGCTTTCTTGTTCTCTTTCTTATTTAAACATTTTCTTCCCATTTTGCAATAAATGTTATATATTTTGGTCCTTTTAGTTTCTCACATCAGTGAATGCAGTGTGAAGAAAAATGTACACGTATGTGTCTGATTTATTTTATTTAAGAATATGGTCTCAAGGGGCATCCATTTACCTAGGAATATCTCAAGTTGATTCTTCTTTATGATAGAGTAGTACTCCATTGTATATATATATAAAAAAAATCTTCTTTATCCATTCACCAACTGATGGGCACTTGGACTGTTTCCAAATCTGGGTATTACAAACTACGAATATAGGTGTGCATATATTGCTAATATGATGCTTTTAATTTCTTTGGGAAGATACCAAGAAGGGGAAGAGTTAGTCAATTGGAACTTTTATGCCTAGTTTATTGAGGAAGCTCCAGACTGATTTCCAGTGGCTGCACCAGTCTACACTTCCACCAAGAGCGGAGAAGGGTTGCTTTTTCCCCACATCAAGCATTTGTTATTGATTTCTTGATAATAGCCATTCTTTCTGGAGTGAGATAGAATCTCAGCAGTTTTAATTTGCATCTCTCAAGTGACCAGTGATGCTGAACATTTTTCATATATTAATTTGCTGTTGATATTCCTTCATCTAAGAAGTGTGCTTGCATCTCAGATGCATTTTCTTTTTATTAATTTATAACTGGGATAAAATTATATATATATATATATATATATATATATATATATATATATACACACATATATATTTATATAATTGGTTCATACCTGCATATAAAGTATAAGTTTTGAGTTTGGTTGAACATATTTCTCTCTTTAAATATTTTTCTTTTCTTTATGAGAAAAAATATTAAAATCCTTTCTTCTAGCTTTTGAAAAATACAGTGCATAAAGGACATCTGTAGCCTCATATTTTGCAATAGCAAACCAGAACTTTCTCCTCCTAACTGTAACTTGGTACATCTTGATTACCTCTTTCTATGCCTCCTTCTGCTTTCTCTAGCCTGTAGTGACCACAATTCTACCTGCTGCTTCTTCAACATAGACTTTATCAGGTTCCACACATGAATGAGATCCTGTGGTGTTTGGCATTATGTTCCTGGCATATTTCACTGAGCATAATATCCTACAAATTTAGAGGTGTGATTACAAATGACAATATCATGTTCTTTATATGGTTACAAATATTTCACTCTCTATGTTAACCTCATATTCCTTATCCATTCATTCCTTGTTGCACATTGTCTTGGCTACTTTTCTCTTGTTGCTGAGACAAAGTACTCAACACCCAAAATTAAGGAAGGAAAGGTTTAACTGGTTCATAGTTTTGGGAGGTTTCAGTCCATAATCAGCTGCTCCACACTTGGGTGGCGTGGCTGGGGGGCAACAGTTCAAGGTGGCAGAAGACAGGAAAAACAACAAAAGCAAACTGTGGGGAGCGAGTCTCCTTTCCTCCCTTATACTGTAAGCAGGCTACCAATCCCTAGGGCAGGTGTAGCCCTCACATCACCTCAGTGCCCTGCTCTTCACAGGATGAGAATGTTTGCAAAGTGAGGACCCTGGTCCCCTGCTGAGTAGCCTGGTTAAACTTCTAAACCTCGCAAATTGACACAGTGTATCAATCATTACACACATTTAGCTTTATTTCACCTACTGGCCTTTGTGAATAAAGCTTTAAGAAACAGATAAAAAAGTCTGTTTGGCCCACTGATTTCATTTCTGTTGGGTAACATGTCAGATCAATCTTTTGAATTTGTCAGTATTTCAGTATGAACACAGGACCTAGTACCTGCTACACAAGCCTTCTGCCATTGAAGTACATCAACTTCTCTCTATTCTTAAATTTTGAGGAAACTACATGCTATTTTGTATAATGAATAATTAATTTTTATCAAAATGTGTAAGAGTTATCTCCACATCTTTGTAAAGAATAGCCATTTTAACTGAAGTGGAATGTCACTGTGGAACCAACTGATATATTCCTATACATCTGAAAGACTTATCTGTATTTATTTTTTTAAAAAAGTCTAATATTTTTCCTATTTTAAATAAAAATATTACTTTTGCTATTGAGAGTTTTAAGTTCCTTTTGTTTTCTAAATATTTACCCCTCTTAAGATATGTAATATGCAGATGTTCTATCACCTACTGATGTTCCTTCACAAACTTCCTTTGCTGTGTAGAATTTATTTTGTATATTTCTATTTGTGCACTTTAGCTTTGTTCACTGCACTTTTGCGTTCTTCAAAATGTAAAAAAGAAAACTTCACCAAGATCAATACATTAAAGAGTTTCTCATATTAATCTGAAAACTTCATAATTTTGGGACATACATTTAAGCCTTTGATCCATTTTGAAACTTTTTTTGTATGTTTGAAAATTAGGATCCAGTTTCACATGTCTGCATTTTACTCTTTTTAAAATTTTTATTAGTGTATATTGGTAATTCATAATAATTACACTCACTGTGAAGTGTTGGTACAGGTATATGGAATAACTTTGTTGTTTTTTATCCTCTTACCCTCTCTCTTTCCTCTTCCTCCATGTCTTCTGTATTTTCCCACTTGGAAAATATCTAGCTTCTGTTGTCCTATTATCTATGTATCTTTCATTTT
>NW_004955411.1:28440513-28441529 GCF_000276665.1 Chinchilla lanigera
TTTGGTTTTTCTCTGGTACCGGGAATCGAACTCACGATGTTGTGCTTGCCAGGCAAGCACTGTGCTGCTGAGCTAAATCCCCAGCCCCTTCACTTTGCTCTTTAATTTAGTTGAACTTTAGGTTTCTCCTATGAAAGAAACAATGCGATAATTTATCTTTGGTATCCAATTTATTTCACTTAACATTATGATTTTAAAATACATTCATTTTTCTAAAAATTACTACAAATATATTCATCTTTTTAGCAGAATATAAGCTATTATGTATATATACAACATTTCATTTATCCATTCACTGTTCCTGAGCAAAGAGACTGCTTCAAATATTTGGCTATTATGAATTGTGCTTGCATGAACACAGGTATGTGTGTACCATGTAATATGATGTCTTTAAATCTTTTCGGAGGATACTTACATGTAGAACAGCTGTGCTGAATGGGATTTCTATTTTTGTATTTTGACAAATTTCCAAAGTAGCTGTTCTAGTGTACATTCCCACTGACAATGTACAACAGAAATTTTTTTTCCCCCACAGCCTTTCCAACAGTTGTCAGCATTTGATTTCTTATTTTTTTGACATTGGTATTGTACTTTTTATTTTTAGAAATAAAAGAAGGAAAACGTATTAACAAACAGTCATCCATTTACAAAATAGCGTAAAAACAGTACAAACAAAACAGAGTTACAGACAAAGTTGTAGGAAATTAACAGTAGTTATTGTATTACTTATTGATATCGTCAAAGTAGTTTCTCAAGAAAACAAGTAGACATATACAAGATTGAGAAAACAAGTAGACTCTTTTAACTGTTAACTGTTCCTTTCTGTAGAGCATTAGAAGACGGTAGTACAACGATGTTAGCTATTCTTCATATACATACTTACATAATTTCCCTTCTTTCCCTTCTCTTCCCACACCCCAGTTGCCCTTTACTGTTGAGCATTTTCCTTTTGTTTCACAGTGTCTATCATAACTCCTAGTTTTGGGGGCTGGGGATTTAGCTCAGCGGCAAAAGCG
>NW_004955411.1:28441719-28525345 GCF_000276665.1 Chinchilla lanigera
GGCGTTTTTGCTGCTGAGCTAAATCCCCAGCCCCTTCACTCTTTTAGGTCTTAAACTAGTGAGACAATATGATTCTTACACATGCAGGTCTGATTTATTTCACTTATGAGTATGGTCTCTAGTTGTGACCATTTACCTATAAAAGCCTCGAGTTTATCTTTCTTTATAGCTGAGTAATATTTCATTATATAAAAGAACCACAATTTTTTAATCCAGTCATCAGTGGATGGACATTTGGGTTGCTTCCACAGTTTAGCAATTACAAATTGCGCTGCTATGAACACAGGTGCACATATATTGTTGTGATAAGATGTTTTCCGATTTTGTAGAAAAATACCCAGAAGGGGAATAGCTGGGTTGAATGGGACCTCTAGACCTAGTTTGCTGAGGAGTTTTCAAACTGATTTCCACAGTGGCTTCACCAGTCTGCATTCCCACCAGCAGTGGAGAAGAGTTCCTATTTCTCCCCAGCCTCTCCAGCATTTGTTATTGGTTGATTTCTTTACCAAACTGCCTGTGAAATAATTCAAAGAATCAACAACTGGGATCTCATCCTACTAGAAAGTTTCTGCACATCTAAAGAAATCACCAGCAGAGTCAAAAGAAAACCCACAAATTGGGAAAAAATTTTAGCTGACTGTCCCTCAGAAAAAGGTCTTCTATCTAGAACATATAAAGAATTAAAAAACATCAGCACCACCCCCCAATTCAAAGACCCAATCAAAAATGGGCAGCTGAGGTGAATACACACTTTTCAGATAAAGAAATACAAATGGCAAAGAAATACATGAGAAAGTGGTCAACATCATTAGTCATTCGAGAAATATAAAACAACATTAAGATTTCATCTTACCCCAGTGAGAATGGTTATCATTATTTGATTTCTTACCCATTATATCTGGAGTAAAATAGAATCTCAGTATTATTTTAACTTGTATTTCTCCAATGACCGGAGATGTTGAACATTTTCTCATGTACTTATTTCCCATTTGTAATTACTCAACTTGGAAGTGTCCATTCATTTCACTTGCCCATTTCTGATTATTATATTTTGTGGGCTGCAAATTTTTCTGAGTTCTTTAGATATAGTCATTAGTCCTCAGTCTGCAGAGTAAATGATAACTACTTTTTCCTATTCTGAAGGTTATGTCAAGAATGTGTTGGGTGTTTAATTTGTTGTACAGAAAATTTTAATGTGATATATTCTGATTTGTTGTTTCTTGATGTTATTTCTTGTACAGTGGGCATTTTGTTCAGTAAGTCTTTGTGTCTATAACTTCAAGAGGTTTATCAAAGTTTTCTTCCATCAGGTAAGTTTCTGTTTCAATATTTAGGTCCTTGATCCATTTTGATTTTATTTGGGTACATGGTGAAATATGGGGCCGTATGTAAGCATCTGCATGTGGATTACCAGTTATCTCAGCACCAATTTCTAAAGACAGGCTCTATAGAAATTGGTGAGTCCATAGCACAGACTTTTGTCCCCTTTGCCAAAGATTGAGTGTCAATGTGTCTGGGATTGTTTTAGAAACTTCTGTTCAAGACATCATCATGTCTTTTTTGCCTCTAAAATTCAATATATTACTTTAGCTTCATAATTCAACTTGAAATCTGAGATTTTTATGTCTTCTATTTTGCATGTATTACTAGTACTGCTTTCTGTTTTCTTGGTACCATAAGAATTTTAGGATTTTTTTCTCTTGTTTTCTGAAGAATTCCATTGATATTTTAATTGATATTTCATTGAATTGAAATCAGTTTTGGAATTATGCTCATTTTGAGAAAGTTGGTTCTGCCTGTCAAGGAACAGAGATATATTTCCACTTCCTTTTATCCTTTTCAGTCTCCATATTTAGAATAATTTAATTTTCATTTTAGCTCTTTGACTTCTTTAGCTAGGTGAATTCCTAAGTGTATAATATTTCTAGAAGTCTTCGTGAATGGCATTGTATTTTTCTAATTTATTTCTTGCCATTTTCATTATTCAAAGAAGGTACTGATTTTTTGTGTGTTCATTTTGTATCCTGGTATATTGTTGAAATGGTTATAAATTCTAATGGTTTTTGTGAAATTTTGAGTCTTCTATGTAAAAGATTGTATCATTGCAAATAATGAAATTACTTCTTCCTTTCCATACATATTCCTTTTATTTCTTTCTCTTGCATAAATTCTCTGGTCAAAAGTTTTGAGTAGGTGTAGCAATAGTTGACAACTTTGTTTTATTCATAAAATTGGAGGTCTTAAGCTTTTCCTCATTGTATATGTTGTTAGCAGTAGGTTTGTCACAAAATAGTTTTTATGAGACTAAGATAAGGTCCTTCTATATGTATTTACTTCAGCTTTTTTAATATTGATGAATGTGGGATAACTCGAAACCTTTTACTATATCCACTAATAGGATAATGTGATTTTGTCCATAATTCTGATTATGTGGTATGTTGCATTTGTTGATTTGCATATTGAACCATCCTCATATTGCTGGGATGAAATCCATGAGGCAGTGATGCATGATGTATTTTACAGTTTGTTGTATTCCATTTCCATTTGTCAGTATTTTGTCTGAAATTTTTACATCTGTGTTCACTACAAAAATTCAACTGTAGTTTTCTTTTTGTTTTTTGTTTTCTGTTTTTTGTTTGTTTGTTTTTCCGGTACCAGGAATCGAACTCACAACATTGCGCTTGCCAGGCAGGCGCTGTGCCGCTGAGCTAAATCCCCAGCCCCTGTGGTTTTCTTTTTATTTGGGCCTTTTATTGCTATTGGAATCAGAATACTGGCACCATCCAGGAATAAGTTTGAAAGTAATCTTTCCCTCTAAATTTCATTTAAAAGTTTGAAAAGAACTGGCATTACTTACTCACTGAAGTTCTTGTAGAATTCATTGGTGAATCTTTCAGTTCCTCAGCTTTTTGTAGGCTTGTATTACTGCCTCAATTTCATTGAGCACTATTGGGTTGTTTAGAGTCTTTATGTCTTCTTGTACAGTTTTGGCAAGTCACATATATCTAGGATTCTGACACTTTTTTCAAGATTTTCCTATTTGTTGAAGTATAAGTTTTCAGAGTTGTTACTAATGATCTTGATTTTAATGGTGTCTATAGCAACTTACCATTTTTTAAATTTCTAACTAAATGATTATAAGGTTTTTCTAACTAATTATTATAAAGTTTTTTTTTTTCCTTTGATAATTTTGGATTTCATTTTGACTATTTTATTTTTTCTTCCAAAGGAACAGCTGTGTGATTTGTTGATTTGCCTTGCATTTTTATCTCACTTTTTATGAATTTTTATTTTGATTTTTA
The DNA here is from genome assembly GCF_000276665.1 of Chinchilla lanigera. NCBI lineage: Eukaryota > Metazoa > Chordata > Mammalia > Rodentia > Chinchillidae > Chinchilla > Chinchilla lanigera. Next base: position 28,445,022 of record NW_004955411.1, read on the forward strand.
TGATTTTCTTCTTTGTTCTAGATTTGGGTTTGGACTGTTCATGCTTTTGTAGTATCTTGCTGTGCATTTTAGGTTACTTAATGAGTTCACTCTGTTTATCTAATGTCAGTATTCACAGGAATAAACATTCCTCTTCAGTCTGGTTTCAGTGTATCTCAGTAATTTTTGAATGTTGCATTTGCTTTATTGCTTGATTCTTGGAATTATTTAATTTCGTTTTTGCTTTTCTCTTTAATCCATCTACTATTCAGAAGTGTTTTTTAGTGTGTAAATGTTAGCAAAATTTTTAGTGTTTCTTCTGCAGTTCATTTTTAGTTTCAGTGTGCTATGATCTGGAACTATACATGGGAGGATTGTGATCCTTTTGTATTTATTTAAGCAGGTATTGCAAACTACTATATAGTGTAATTTGGAGAAAGTTTCATACACTGCAAAGAATAATGCATACATATTTAATTGTAATATGTTGAAACACTGTTTATATCCATGAAGTCTCATTGTTTGAAAGTGTCTTTCTACTGTAATTTTTTGTTATTATTTTGATTGGTTAATCTATTTGTGGAAATTCTACATTAAGTTCCTTAAGTATGATTGTGCTGATGTTTTTCATGTCCATGTTTTCGTTTTATTAAGTTGTGTGCACTGATGTTTGGTGCATATATATTTACAATTATTATATATGCCTGTTGAATTGTTAAGTTATATAGTGATCTTTGCCTCTTCTGATCAGTTTTAGTTTAAATTTTACTTTGAGAATAAAATTGCTATCCTGCTTGCTTTGAGGGTCCTGGTGATGGAATGTTGCTTTTCGTTCTTTGACTTTATTCTATGAATTTCTTTGTGGATTAAATGAGTGTGTTGATTGCAGTACAGAACTGAGTTTTGGTTTTTGAACTAGTCTGCCCATCCATGTATTCTAATTGGGGGGCGGGGTGTGAAGCCATTTACATTGAGAATTATTACTAAAAGGTACTGACTTATTCCTGCCATTAGGTTCTTTTTCTGTTGCTGACTTCTTTGTCTCTTTGGTTTAACCATTCATCTTGCTTGATGTATTTATCCCACTAACTTGTTGGGTTTGTTGCCTTTGTCTCTGCTATATCATTCTTGAGCATTTTTGGTGTGCTAGTTTAATGTTAATGAATTTCCTAAGATGTTCTTTGACCTGGAATGATCTTATTTCTCCAACAAATTTGAAAGATATTTTGGCAGAACATATTAATCTAGGTTGCTTTCCAAACTCTTCTGAAATTTAAAGTTTGTGTTTAAAAACGTCTGTGATAAACCAACTAGTTTACCTTCATTAGTGATTTTTGCTGTTCTCTGACATCTTTTTATATTCTGTCCTTGTTTTGGACTTCTGGGATATTAGTATGATGTGCTATGGGGAGCTTCTTTTTTTCTTTGTAACTACTTAATTTTCTGTAAACTTTGCATACGTGTATGTTGATTTTTTTAATCCATGAGATATTTTTTTGTCAAGATTTCTGAACAGAATTTTTATTCCATGTGCGCAGTTCTCTAATCTATTTTTAATTCCAATTAGGCTTAGTCTTCTCCCTTTTTTAAAGAGCAGAATATATTTATTGAGGGAAAGAAAGCTTCTGTCCAAGAGAAATACAGAAGGGGCCCCGAGTGAATTGCTCTAGGTTTAGTCTTCTCAATGTCATGTCACAGCTGTTGGATTAATTTTTCTTGCTTTCATTATTTTAAGGTTACTTTGAGTGTATCATCATGTATTTCTGTATTATCCTTCATTCTTGAAACATTGTCTTCACTTTGGTTATTTTTGCTCTTTATGAATTGAATAAAATTTATTATCTCCAGGATTTCTGTTTGACACTTTTGTAGTGTTCTATATCTTTTTAAAATTTTCCCTCAGAGTTAAACCATTTTGGGTAGCTCTCCTGATATTTTTTTCTCTATAACCATATTGGTCAGTTTGTTTGACAGTTGCACTCTCTTTTGGGTAATTGTTACAAATTGCATGGCAGCACATCCCATGTCTTTCTGGTGTTATCAGCATCTCTCAATCACTAGGTTCTCATACCCTACTCATTATGCCCAGTGGATAGGGTCATTTTGTGTCTCTTCCACCAGTCAAGCTGTCAGTGAAGAGATGACTCTCTTTCTCAGTCTGCTCTTCTTCCAAGATCGTATGTATGCCCCCTATCACTATGGATCTTATTAAAAGCTTAACAGTACTTCTTTCAATCCATGAACATGAGATAAATTTGCATTTATTTACATTCTGAAAGATAATTTAAAATGAATCATTAAATGGAAATTATTAATTTCTCAGTAAAATAGTAAATGTGACAGTTAATCCAGGTATATTGACATGAATAGTCAGCAAATAGAAAAGAAAGCATGAAGTATAAAATGTTACAATTTGCATTCCATTTACATCTCTTTCTTTATTTTGGGGGCAAAGCTCTTTATCGCTTAAGAGTAACATTAATTAAAAATGTTAGGGTTTGTATTTCTTTGGTAGGGTTGACATTAAAATAAACCACCACAGACTGAGTATATCAAACAGTATAAATTTATTTTATTAAGTTTTTTATAATTCAGAAGCCTGATATCAAGGTTTCAGAAAGATTTTGCTTTAACTAAAAAATGATGAAATTTCTGTGCTAGATCTCTTTCTTTACTTTAAGATGACAGTCTTTTCATTAGACATCAGTAGCTATCTCTACCCAAATTTCTTCTTATTACTGGGACTAATCCTACTGGATCAAGACTCAATCTAAGGACCTAATTTTAAATTAATCATATGTGTAAAACCTTATCTCTATTCTGAGTCATGTCATGAGGTACTGGGGATTAAGACTTTAACATACAAATTTGAGGGGTTGGTAAAGAATCATGGGTAATGTCTCCACTGGGCCTCCCGTTGTGGCAGCCATGTTTTCTCAGCCCTAGTTATTAGTGCCACTTGCCATTATAGGTGGAAAGATGGTTTAAAAAAAATCATTTAATATCTGTGGTGCTAGAAATGGATTTTTTCTGAGTTATGAGCCACATAATCCTGCTTCATTGCATACCTACTATTTCTGGTTACTTGTATTTCTTTGCAAATTGTAACATTTTCCAAAGGCAGCTTGCTTTAAGAGTTTTAAGTAATTTGGGGTGGCTACTTTTCCAGACTCATTTATGCATTTTCTCAAAGGAATCTTTATGCAGAAATGAGGACTTGTATTATGCACATCTTCCTCTACTTTGAGGTTGTTTCTGTGAAATTTAAATACCTTAGAAGTAAAGAAGATATTCTTCTAAATTTAGAAACACTGAAAAACTGTTTAGATTCCCCTTTTTATTGCAATCAAGAATCTCTTCCAAAAAATAAAATAATGTCATCTTGAATTTTCCTCATTTGTTTTCCATCTATCAGAGATTATAATTCTATACTGCACTTGGTCAATTTTTGAAAATAACTATTTCATGTATTTTATGAACTTTATATTTATATTTGTTGGCAGTTTTATTCCATAATATTATATCCCTCTAGTCTAGCAGTCTAGTCAGACAAGGATATGGAAATCATAGACTTTGGCAAAGTCAAAATCCTTTTCTATTTTTCAACTTGGAAAAATCTTCAGAAACTCAACATTAGTGTAGTTTTTGCACTAATGCTTTCTTATCCTAGCTCCTTCTGATTCATACCCACTCTTGTGGTTTCTTTTGGACTTCAGTGAGTGAACAGATTATACTTTCAATCTCAGTGTCTTAGTAAGAACTTAAAAGAAAACAATGAATTAATTAAATATTTTTCTTCTGAAATTAAGGAGATTAAAATGGCCTTCTATTATGAAACTTAATATTCTGATGTGCTCCATCAAGCAAAGACATATTTAGAAGAGCTCAGTGTAGTCCCAGTTATTGATTTAATTCTCAAATTAATTATAATATCAGTCATCAAATAAACATCACATATGGTTGCCCCAAATGTTTTTGTGACCCACTTTCAGGGTATTTTTCCCCAAAGGTAAATTAATGTCTTCCAAACTTATTTTATAAGATTCCTGCAAAAATTTTAAAGCTATTTTACACAACTTATTAATATGAGTCAAAAGGGGGAGCGTATAACTTTCAATTTTAAAATACATTTCCTTATATATTTCCAAAACATAGACATTTATTCAGCCTTTTTTTTTTTGTTAAATTTCATTGATGTATAAAAGCCAAATTTACTTGCCTGAATTTTATTCTCTGATATTGTTTTTAAAGGATACATTTTTCTTTACTTGACACATAAATGTCTATCTGCATGCTGAGCCTGGCATTTTTTCAATTAACACCTCCCACACCTTAGGTGCATTCTAGGTTCTTCCTTCCCTGCTGTTTGCCTCTAAGGCTTCCCTAACACCTTACATAGTTGCACTCCCATGGCAACTAATAAGCTATTATGTTCTGCCATTCAGTGACTGATAAGAGAAACAAAGAGGGCTTGGGATATTTTTTACTTTTTTTATCTGCTCTGCACCATTTTTAGATAGTAGATGAATCTAACTTTGCCATTATATTTTTCTTTTAAATCATGTTTTTAATGCTTCCTAGTGTCTCTGGATTTCAGACCAAATTTCCTTTATTTTTATTATCACGAGTATTAGAAATGCTGACACCCTCCAGCTATTGTCAGTATCTAGATATATCAACACTTATTTTGGGATCGTTTATTTGGTTCACACGAAAATTTTCCTCACATTATAATTCTTGTATTGATCTCAATTGCCTGCTGGGACACTGAAAGCTATACATTCAACATGTAGAATTTTTGCTTCTACAGGTTTGTTTTATTGTTTTTGTAGTTTTTGTTTGTTTTGTTTTGGTAAAGTTAGGGACTGAACATTGTGATAGGTTCCTTATTAAATGATTTGTATAATTCTGTGATTCTTCTTAGTGATTTCATTCAGTATGTTTTTATTACACACACACACACACACACACACACACACACACACACAAACACATACACACTACTGGAAACTGACCTAGCACCTTGTACTGAGCTACATTCCCAGCTTTATTTATTTATTTATTTATTTATTTATATTTTGGGACATGATCTCATTAAGTTGTCTGGACTAGAATCAAGCTTGTGATCCTTTTGCCTCAGCCTCCTAGTGTTGGGATTACAAGTGTACAGCACCACATCTGCCCAGGGTATGTGAATTTAATGCAACAATTTTTTCATTGTATAGAAGATTTGCATTAGCTGTCCCCTCTATCTCAGTCATTTCCTCAGATTCCTTTTCAAGACTCATTATTCTTCATTCCTTAGGCTTCAGGATAAGGCATTAATCATTTATTTATTTAGGTAGCAGAAATCACACTCAAGGCCTTGAGCTTGCCAGGCAGGCACTTGTGCCACTGAACTATATCCCCCAGGATAAGGTATTTTTCGATGAGGTCTTCCGTAGTCTTTCTGCATGAAGAATTATTTACTGCAGCCTGTTATTTAGCACAACCTTCTTTTTCATTTTATGTCTCCCCATTTGTTATTTTTATTTTTATTTATTTATTTATTTATTTGGTTTTTCTCCGGTACCAGGAACTGAACTCACGACCTTGCACTTGCCAGGCAGGCGCTTTGCCACTGAGCTAAATCCCCAGCCCCTTGTTATTTTTAATATCTTCCATAGATGTATAGTTCATGAAAGAATTGTCTTGGATTTTATTTTCTAAATATCTAGCATCTAAAGTATAGATATTACTACAAACTTGTTGTTTAATTAAAAAGAAGAAATTTGCTTAGAATCCATGGAAATATGGCATTTGCAGAAAGGCACTTGTTCTGCAGTTATATTTTAGGGAAATTCTTTTCACATCTTACCTGTTTCTGAAGCACCAGAAAACTACTTGTATGTACTTAGGCACTTGTGGTGCTCTTTTAAATAGGAGCAGGAGCAGAGATCTGTATGCTAACATGCTTCTCAGGAGACTGTAATATACTATTGATACTAATCTAACATCAGCACCATGTGTACTTACATGTTGCTGATATGAATTTCACTCTTTAAAACACAAATTGTGCATTCAGTTTAAATAAAAATGAGGTAAGTTGAAGGCGCATTAATCATTTTATTCACTGACATTTCCTGCCTCCTCTTGTTATGGTATCCAGAAATCATACATAATTTTTAAATTGTATTATTTAAGTGAGTTTTTCCTCATTAGAACTCTGATAAAACTCTTAAAATTCTCTTCCTCAGAACAAGTAATGAGGATAACTAGAAATAGCTCTTTGTGCTGGATACAGGCCTTCCAAACACAGATGAATTAGTCTCTCTGCTATCTAGTCCCTGAGCTCCACTTAAAATGATCAAATGTACTTATGATCACAGAAAATCTCCAGTGAAGTTTTGTAGTCCATCAGTGCACAAAATGAGCATTTTTTCAATTAGCCTAAAAGAAGGAATGGCTTCACAAATTTATCTAGTAAGAAGATGACTGAATCGGTAAGAAAGCTGGTCTCAAGTGGGTCAGCCAGATCAGTGATGCTATTAACTTCTCTTTTTCTCTTTCATATCACTAAATCATGAACTGAATAATAAAAAAGTTGAGATATTGGAATAAAACAGTGCTACACATATTTGCCTTATGCAATTGAATGTTAGAATATATCTGAGTGGTGTTTCTGCCTCTCACCTATACTGAATACAACCTGTTTCTTCACACTCTGTACCAAGAAATAAGAGATACCTGGAAGTATACCACAAGCTTGAAAGTAAGATATGACTGATTTTATTTTACTGTATTCTCATGGGTCAGTCAATGTGGTTATACACTGCATGCTACTTTGGTAGGCTTAGGTGAACATTTTAATGATTCCACCTCAAATGTGATATCCGGAAAAATTTATAAGGGCTGTTAAAACTTTAGCCTCGGTAATACATCTATAACTTTTAATTAGGTAGGAGATTAGAAAACCAATGTCCTAAAGAGCTGACTTTTAGAAAGTGGCAACTATAATACAACACTCTTGTAAGTCTCCCTTTTTGCTCAAGTAATAAAATTCATAGACTGCTTTTCACTTTATTTAACACCCTGCTGTTAACCCCCTCCCGTCTTCAGGTGGAACTCCTTTTATTTTTCTGCATTGCTCTTATAGTGAAATGAAACTTTGACTAAAAATGATTGTCAAATTTTCTTCATTTGCTGCCCCTTGTATTTTAATTCTACTGAGAAAAATATTATTAGCTTTGCTCACTTTTTTTCTTCTAGATCAGATCGAGAATGCTCACACACAAAGGTTAAAGTGTCCAAAAGGAAAAGCAGGAAAATCTCAGGAGTGAACAAGAGGCATTTGTGTTCTGATGAGAAGCCAATCCAATAAATACAGTTGCAGACATTTATTCCCTCTGATGTTTCTCCTTCCAAGCTTGGGTTCCAAACTTGGGCCTCTGAGCAGGTTGTGGGACATTTAGAATATAGGCCTAGGAAAACATCTTCCAAACATTGGATGCCTGGTCTTGAAAGAGACTGGAGAACCCTCATCTTTGTCTTTGATTCTGGCCATGAGGTGACTGCTTTTTCTTTGTCCTGTGTTCCTGCCATGATGGAGTCTGTCACCACAAACCTAAAAGCAATGGGGATAACTTACTGTGGAATAGGAATTGCAAAGCTGGGAGCCAAAATAATACTTTTCTGGATGTAAATGAATTACCCCACATATTCTTATACTAATCAAAAGCTCACTAACAAAGAGGCAAAGGAATGTTTAGAAGTCACAGGGCAAGGAAGTCAGTGCACTTCTCCAGGAGCTTCCCGGAGCAGAGAGGAGTTTCACCTGGGGATGCTGCAGAAGCTATAATGACTCAATAGCAACACCTGGCATGGAATTGATCGCATATTTGATGGCTAAGTTAAGAAATGTGAAAAGTTAAGCAGGAGATCAGATATTTGGGTGAGTTGTGATAAAATATTGGTTTTAAAATAAGAATGCAATATAAAATCTCAGCAAAAACAGTAGTGTTAACAGTAAAGGAATTAGAGTAAAATATAAGGATAACATGGTGGGCAAGTTTGATAAAATGTGAATGGATCAATTACTGACATAAGGCTTCTCTAATATCAGGCTGTGTTAGTCTAAGAGTATAATTTTTACACAAAGTTATTTCAACTCCTCTGTTTATATATTGATTTAACTCTCACAATTTCAACAAACTTCTTGAATGAATCATTTTCACACCTGAAAAGCTTTATGTGAATCCTCCCTTGGGGACTTACATAACTGCTCTTTAAAATGAAAATAACAATTTTTAGCACTAAATACATGGTTTATTTTAATGAGATTCTCAACTAGATTTGAGGAAAAGAAAACAAAAACTAGAATATATGTTTAATTTACAGTTGAAATTATATACTCAAGCTTAGGGATAAAAAAGTGATTCCTGAAATGACAGATATTAGGCATGTATTGCTAAAAAACTTTATCATTCCTAAAATAAAGGAAATGAACATAATGTAGAAGTGACAAAGGGTAAAATTACATTTATTTTGATTAGGCACTCTTAGATCTTGATGTCACAATATTTTTTCTGCTCTTTTTCAGGTAAAGCTTTATATTAGGCTAGGTTTAGTTTCAATATAAAGAAACAACTCAAATGCTTCTAAACAGAAAGGGAGTTTATATTTGAATTGAATTATTTCAGAATTTTTATGCAAAGTGGAGAAAGCTGGACTAAAACAAATGTTTCAGAATTTCACATTGTTATTTTCTCAGGATAATTAATGGAGCACTTCATTATGAAGGAGAGTGGATAGAAAGTGGCAGTGAGAGTTCAATTAAGGGAAAGAGACACTACACACCTGTTTCAATACCATTTAAGAAACTGACTAAACAGATGTCGGAGAACTCAAATGGTAGCATGGAAAAAAAGACTGTGTACAATAACCGAGGATGTGGATTTTTTCTTTAAAGATGTAGGGGAAAAAGAGGAACAATGTTTAGGACTTTCAGAATTTAGAAGCTAAAAGTAAAATCTGCATAGATTTGGAAATCAGATATTTGAAGAAGAAATGACAGTCAGCCAGTGTGCTAACCCAGGAGAATGAAGAGTGGTTTAGTGTGCTCTAACTCAGACCTCAGAATAAAAAATGCCACCAACTACTTCAGGAGTAAAATTATGTGTCTCACTGTGTAAGAGGTGAGATCCCTCAAGAAGTTGTTTGAGTTGTTACATTGGGTAGAGGAAAGGTCTGAGTCTCTTGTGAAGCTAAAAGTCAGCCTCATCTTGGTTAACCCCCACCACTACCACCACCAAGGGGAAGTGAGAAGACAGGCTGATGAAGATGGTTACAGAAAAACCCAAATAATCAGGAAATGGCACCATTGCTGCAACCAGGATATACCAACATTCATGATGTGACACTGACAGGATCAGGGAAATTGGAATAAAACACTCTTTTTTTTTCTCCTACTTTTCAGACTCCTTCTACTAATGGAAAAGGAAAACAGGAATCTGCATGACAAAAACATTGAAGGCTGAAGAACTTCTACCTCCGTATCAGAATATCAGTGCTAAAATCTATGGATATAGAGCTGGGCCCCTCAAGAATTTTCTGACCAGCACCACCACCTCATATAGTTTCAAACTCTAGCACTGCTAACCTTCAAGAATGCCTTAATGTGATGGCTCACTGTTGGAAAGAGATAAAACATTCAGATTTTTAGCTGAGACAGTAAGTTAGGGAGGTATAATTACACACTGAATAACCTAACATAATAATTGACTTACATGTCTTTATTGCATGTTGCTTTGTAAGTATAATTTTATCGCCTGTTCTTCCTGGGATAGATGCGCACTGAGGCAGGGAGTGATGTAAATGCATAATATCTAGGAGTGATATTGTGGTCTACATATTGTGGTGTATTAAGGTTAGCTCTATATTGTTGGCCACTCCTCTTATTGAGAGGTAGAGTATAACTCGTCTCCATAGAATCAGGTTTGGCTGAGTGATTTGACTAGTGAAATTCAGCAAACATATTTTCTACAACCTCTGAAAAAAAGACATAGGAATCTCTCTAGCATCTGCACAGGCCTTTGAGGACACTCCCCCTGAGAAGTCACAAAGAAACATGACTATAGCACTGTACATACTCCTTGGGTCCCAGCCTTCCAAGTATCCTTGGCAAGGTATTAAGCATGTAATGCAGGTGACTTTTGATTTTCCATACCACATTCTCTGCCAAATAAAAGATGTGATGTGGCATCTGTTAACAACATGTGCAATAAAAGCAACAACCTGCTTAAATTCACATCCACAACTAATAGCATATAATAAAATATCTACTCTCTTATGCCATTAGGCTTTGGGGAACTTTATTATTAGTAGCAGTGAGACACGTATACAAGACAGGTTTAGAGATATGAAGCATTTCCATGAGAAGTATTGAGGCAACAAATAAAATATGAAGCAGTAACTTTTCTACATTATGGGAAAGTTTTTTCTATACTATTCTTAAAACAAAACATACCCTAAAAGTGGAGGAAAGAATACAAATAGAAACAATAATAAGCAAGCAGACTGAAAGAAAATAAGTGCATATACACAGAAGAATACTTTTTTTGATTTTCTCATAGGAAAAATGAACACAAGAAATAATTAAATATAAATTAATAAAACAATCAAGCATAGGCAAAGGGTATGGATACTGAAAGTAATTACATACAATTTTTACACAAAAAAGGGCTTATAATTTATTTTAACATGAAAAGTTTGTGCAAAGTCAAGTTTAGGGAGCTAAAGCTGGAAATTGGTCACATATGTGGGGGCAAAGCAAGGCTGGTCCGAGAATGAAGAGCTCCTGAAGCAATCACGCAACTACAGCCTAGAAACACCTTGCCTGAGACAATTCCATTCATTAGTCATTAGGCAGCTCTGTGTTGTGTGGTAGTTTGTCAAATGTATAAACAAATAACCCTACAGTGGTTGAGAAGTTCCTTTCTTCTCAACAGGGGAGAAAGGGCTCCACCTGACCTCAGCTTTCATCTTTTATCTTTGTGTCTTCATCCTCTCACCATTTTCCCCCAGGAACATTGAGAGCTGTGAGGGACTCAGCAGTCAATATTAGCAGAAGAAACAACTTGAATAATGAATTATTTCTTTTAGAAATCTGTGTACTGGCACTGAACTTCTGCAGCCAACAATAGAGACAAAGATTACAAGGCAAAGGTAACTTAGAAGAGACAAATGAATGATATGCAATATTTTAACTACAAGCAATTAGTTATAAACCTACCAAGAAATAAACTGGGAAAATAATACTGCTCACAATAGCTTCAAGAAAAGCTAGATACATAGGAATTAACCTAAAAAAAAAGTGAAAGATTTCTAATGACAAAAATACAGTAGTCTAAATCAAGAGATTGAAGGAGATATCAGGAAGTTGAACAGTTATCAATTGTTTCTGGATAATACAAGCAATATTTTCAAAATGACAATTCATCAAAAACTTATAAATGTAGATTTACCACAATTTCAATGACAACAACAACAGCATCCCTCCTGTAACTAGAAAAAAAACCCACAATGCTAAAAATTGTATGGACCCAGATTAAAATTAGAAGAGCAAAGAAAAAAAAATCCTGGGCAACACAACCAAAGCAAGAGGAATCACAATCCAATATTTCAAATTGAATTACAAAGCTACAGTGATACAAAGGTGTGATACAGAAACAGACATATAGATAAATGGAAACAAAGAAAGGATGCACAAACAGTGCCAGGCACATTCAGCTCTCTGATCTTTGGAAAGGGGGCCAAAAGCACACAGTGGGAGAAAGGTAGCTTTTTTAAGAAGTGATGTTGGGAAAAGAGCTATATACATACAGAAGGATGAACCTAGAGCTATATTTCTAGCTGTGTAGTGAAATAAAGTCAAAATGGATCAAAGGCTAAGTGTAAAAATAAAAACACTTAACCTGATTGAAGATTACATAGTTTTAACTCAAGACATAGATGTAGGCAAGCACTATCTAAACAGAACACAACTGCAAAAGAAATAGCATCAACAATAAAAAGATGGGATTATATCAAACACAAAGGCTTCTACTCAACACATGAAACAATGAACATACTAAATAGATGAGCTGCAGAATGGGATTTTTTTAATTTCCATCACTCCTTGGGACAGATGACTTGCAGCTAATATATACAACAAAATCCAAAATGCTAAACCTTCCAAAATAAAGGCCCAATCAAAAACTGGGCATCTGAAGCAAATATACACTTTTTGGAAGAAGTACAAATGGCCAATAAGTATATTCAAAAATTTGCAGCATTTCTGGCCACTAGAGAAATGCAAATTAAGGGGCTGGGGATTTAGCTCAGCGGCAAAGCGCCTGCCTGGCAAGCGCAAGGTTGTGAGTTCGGTTCCCGGTACCGGAAAAAAAACAAAACAAAACAAAAAAAAGTAGGAGGTGGCTGTCGCCTCTGCTCAATAAAGAAATGCAAATTAAAGCAACACTAGAAAGGGATAAAGAAAGATAGAGGGGGATAGAGCATTTTTTGATGTGTTACATATGGACCAACTCCACAGGAAGAATTTAAACATTACATACTCAAATGTGTTCAAAAAAAAAGAAAAGAAGAAAAAGGAAAAAGGAAAGGGATCAAGAGATGGATGCTGATGGGGAAGGAAGGAAGGGAAAAGGGGTGAAGTAGAAGTTAAGATGTGTTATGTATACTTAATGACTTCCCACAAGGAATATAAAACTTATGTACTATGCAGATTTACTGATAAACTTTTAAACACACTGAAATTCATCTTATTCCAGAAAGAATGGATATCATCAAGAAAATAATAAAACCAATGCTGGTGAGGCTATCAGGGAAAAGCAACACTGCCACACTGTTGGTGAGAATGCAAACTAGTACAACCACAATAGAAATCAGTACGGAGATTCCTCAAAACCTAAATCAAGAAATTCAATTTTATTCAACTAGATATTTTCCCCAAAGAGTTAAAGACTTCATATTACAATAAGACACAATACCCATATTTATAGCAGCATAACTCATAATATCTAAATCTTGGAAGTGGTCTATATGCTTATCAAAAGATGAAAGATAAACAAATGTATTTTTATACACAATGGAGTACTAGGAATGACAAATTCTCATAATTTGTAAGAACATATGTTCCCTTTCAGATCATAAAGCTAAGTGAAATAAATCAGACACAGAAGAGTAAATATCACATTATTTCTCATGTGGAAACCCAGCATATAAATAATAGATCAAAATTACAGCTAAAGAATAATTAACATGGAGTGTGAGAAACCAAAAGTGTTAATGCCAAAATGTTAATACATATTGTGAAGTAGGAAGGAAATATTCAAATGGGAAGGGAAACTAGGAAGGGGTAGAGGGAAAAGAAGGAAGGAAAAATAAAAGAATAAGAAAAGAAGGAAAAAATGGCAACAGAGGCTTTCTAAATAGGAAGGAGAAGAGGGTTAAAGGGTGAGTATGGGAATAGCAATAAAAAGAACCATGATATATCATGTATAGACACAAAATTTCTATGACAAATATGATCATTATGTATACATAAAGTGTTCCAATAGGCTAAATGTATTTTCAATGGAATAAAATTTTTTAAAATCAAAAAGCACATAATGATATACAAGGTACAAAGGATTTGAAACAACATATAAACACAAGAATTCTGAAAAAGTAGAGGAGGGAATTTTTTCAGTCTTCTGATTGTAGGAAGAAAGATTAAAATACATGACACTTCTGGAGAGGGTTTCCTCCCAAAATACCGAGTGCTTAGTTAAAAGCCCTGGAACAACCCAGATGTAAGGTGAACCTTACACTAAATGCTGTCCAAGTTCAAGTGCCCTCAATCCCTGGCTATTGTGATCACTTTCTCTGGCTAGCAGTGACAAATATGAACCTTCTCTGAGGGAGTACAATAGCATAGCATGCACAGTATTTAAACACTATGGATTCCTCTGCAGTAAAATATTTTGGTGGCATTTCATATTTCTGTTTTATCTTGAAAGTATCTGCTGTAGTTTCCATCTGTGCAGGTCATACTGTCAGGTGCGTATTCCTGTCCTCTGTATCATGATGACTGCATGATCAGATGATCCTCAGCCTGATTCAAACTGTAACTTTCTGCAAACTTAAAATATTGCAAATGTGATTGAGTACTTCTCCTTTAACCATGCTATCTTAAATCAGCCTGTCTTGCTAAGAGGTTCAGTCTAGTGACTTTATTCTGTGGTTTGGTGAAGTAAGCTGCCACGGGATAGGGAATGCAGGAACCTGCAGGAGCTAAGAGTAAACTCCTAATGGCAGAAGTGAGATTAAAGTTCTTCAGCCAAGAAAAAAATACTTATGTAACTAATACACCTGTCTCAGTGTCCTCTATGTCTCTTCCAGAAAGACTGTAATTCTAGAAATCATCTTGTATTTAACAGTAGAGAGTAGCCATCCTAGCCCCAGCCAACCCCCAGATACACAAAAATATGGAGATACTGAATGTGTATTTTATGCTGTTAGATTTGTCAGAATATGTCATTCAAAAATATGTAATTTGTGCATGGTGTTTAATATTCTACGTATTTATGTTCTCTCTCTCATGGAAATTGTCTTTTCACTTTGCCAGTGTCCTTCAAAGACCAAATTTATGCTGGATGTTTGTCTTACTGGGTTGTTTTTGTTCCTCTGTTTTTTTTCAGCAAAGTTAAATTAGTTCTAGTCACGAAGCTTAGTGGCATCACTAATACCACTAAGGGTAGTACTACACAAGGTAGAGGGTGATGCTGTCTTCTTTTGGTTGGCATAATTTTCATCACCACCTCTTATCTGCTAATGCACTTCCAAACATACTTCATCTTTCCAAATCCCTTCATATCATTCAAATTTTGTGTATAGTACATTCAGTCAGAGATCTCAAATATTTACTGCTATTGGGAGAAGTAGAAAATTTAAATCACATTCAAGGGGCATTTTTTAGTTTCCTTACATGTCAGACATGTCTGAGCATCAAGCTACACCTGACAGTTGCTATATTCATCCTTCAACTTCAGGACTCCCTTTTTGATATCTAGGCTCCTGATAAGCCTAAGGTAATTTCAAGCAAATATTCTTTTGTCCAACAACACAAAATAAAATGTTACTTTAACTTATTTGACTATTTAATTCACTGAGACAGAGAGAATGACATAGCAAAAGAGGTATTGTTAAACTGTATTCAAGTTATATGCTTACCAAAATCCTCTGGGGATAAAATAACTTTCATTTAAGAGATAAAAATGGAACTCTTATGTTTTGTAGACTTTCCTTCTTTCCCAGATTTTTTCCTGATATTAGTGGGGGGAGGGAATTGTTTGCCCTGCATTTTCTCTGCATATTATTCATTATTTTTGCTTTATTCAAGTGTCATTTTAACATATGGCCAGAATAATTAGTATTTTCTTCTTTTCATCCAAGTGACTGTCATCTTTCTCCTCCTAATGTAATGAATCTTCATCTTACTCACACAGTAATTCTTTCTTCATGGCACTGTGATACAACAGAAGTAGGAAAGACGCGGTGTAACCTGCTCAGCCATTCTGTCCAGACCGTCTTCCTCCCCGTGTTGAAGTGCTTCCACACACCAGTGATCAGCATTTAATACGTTTCTCCATTTACAGCAACTCCTTGGTGATATCACTTAGATCCAAACTGTAAAATTCCCATCAGTGTAATTATGACCTCCATATTTTAATTTCATTCCATGTTTTCTATGGATTCAAACATATCCAGTTTTGTATTCTGTATATCATTTTTAGACAATATTGAGGGTGTTAAAGTCAAACTATTCAGAAGCTTTCCTTTCCCTTCACCTTAACTTATTTTCCCATGAATGTCTAAAGTGACACTCAACTATTTCCTCGATTACAAACCACACACACTTTATCTTATTATACACTATTTTGTGCTTTCTCATCAGGGAACAACTGTACCCATGAAGTTACAAAAACAATTTTGTAAGCACTGTAAGTTTGGAAATTATCTTCCATAAGAAAATATATATCCAATATTACAATAATTACAAAATTATTCAGCAGCAATATTCTTTGGTTTTTCTCCGGTACCGGGAACCGAACTCACGACCTTGCGCTTGCCAGGCAGGCGCTTTGCCGCTGAGCTAAATCCCCAGCCCAGCAGCAATATTCTTTAGCTTGATGGAAGATCTTCCCTCATAATTAGACCCTTAGCCTTCCAGAGAACCAGAGTGATAGGGCACTGTCTTTCTTGAAACATGCGTTTCAAATAAATGACTGTAAGTTCTTCAGAAAACCCTTCTTGGTTGTAACCTAGCAAGATGCTTTTTTCAGTGGTTTTACATTTCAAAAGATTACTGAAAAAAATTTATTATGACAGAATGTCAGTATCCAGAATACATAAAACATTTTAAAATATTAAAATCCTTAGAAGACTGAGTCAAAAATGGATATTCAAAATGAATACACACTTTCACAAGAAGGACAAATGGCAAATAAACACATGAGGAAATGCTCAACATCATCGGCCTGTGAAGAAATGCAAATGAAAGCAACACTGAGAGAGAAAGATTGTTGGCAAGAAATCAAATAATAATTGTGGAGAGGCTGTGGGGAAAAAGGAACACTTCTACATTGTTAGTGGGAGTGTAATATAGTCCAGCCACTAGAGAAATTAGAATGAAGAGTCCTCAAAACAATGAAACATAAAATTCCTTTTGACCCAGCTCTTCGCCTTTTAGTTATCTCCCCAATATACTTAAGATCATCATATTATAATAATGCCACATACTATTCATCATAGCTGTATTTTGGAAGCAGCCCATATATCTATTAACAGATGAATGGATAAAAAATGTGGTATTTGCACACCATAGAATAATATTGTGCCATAAAGAAGAATAACTTTGAGTCTTTTTTAGGAAAACGGGTGCAACTAGAGACCATAACATTAAGTGAAATAAATCATGCACATAAGGTTAACTATCACATGTTTTTTCTTTCTTTCTTTTTTTTTTTTTTCCCCCATTACTGGGAATCGAACTCAAGACCTCGTGCTTGCCAGGCAGGTCCTGTGTTGCTGAGCTAAATCCCAGCTTTCTATCACATGTTTTTTCCTATATGAGAATCCTAAAGTATAAATAAAGAGTAGAGTAAAAGACAGATAATAAGAAATAGAGCCAAATCTTTCTTAAATGGGAGGAGGATAAACAGGTAGAGGGAACGATGGTAAAAGGAATGATAAAGGGATAAAAATGTGTTGTGTAGATGGACCAACTCCACACACAGAATGTCAATATCATGTACTAGTAAAAAAGTAAAGAAAAAATTAAAAATTAAAAAGTGCACTAAGAAAGTCAGGTCAGAGCCATGAATACATAGGAAGACTGGTTATACGCTAAGGGAATTCCATGACCATCAGTCTGCTAACAGCAGACCATGAGATTGGAGAACCCCTAGGAGTAGAAGGCACACACCATGGCCAAGACTTTGATTCAAACCTATGAAGCCCTGTGTAAGAAAATGAGAACTATTCAAAACAGATAAGCTATGGGCTCCAGAGCACTATCTTCAAGGAATTATCTTACACTGATGTCAAGAGTGTGAAACTTCAAGATTACTATAAAAAAAGAAAACATAGAAAATCATGAACTCATTTATGTGATCTCTATTTCTTTTAAAATCCACAACTCCTTGAATTTTCATGTTGGAAAATAAATAATCATTGTTGCCTTAGGATTTATTCATTGATATTTACCTTAAAGGTATTAAGAGATATTAGTAAACCAAGAATATCTACTTGCTAAATTGTCCTGATAAATTTTGCAAATTTTATCACCATACATTTATATAAACAATGTTAATTGTGTTTAAAATTAGTATGACTGGCTGGGTGTGTTGGTGCATCTTTATAATCCCAGCACTTCGGAGGCTGAGGCAGAAGGATTGCTATGAGTCTGAGGCCCACCCGGGCTACAAAGGGAGCTCAAAGCTACCCTGAACTAGACAGAGAAAACCTGTCCCAAAAAGACCAAAATAAAAATAAGTATAAAGTTAGTAGGACTATTTGTACTCATGCTACTTTTGATGATTTTTGATAATCTTTTTAAGTATAGTAAATTTGAATTACAGTGTCAAAATGTATATAGTTACCAATAGAACTCTATTAAAAAATATATTTTGAAGTACCCAGTAATTGGTTCAACTAATAGAGATGGATGAAAAGTTTTATTTGTACTCTAAGCTGAATTTAATATAGAAATGAAGCATATGAGACTATGTAAGATTATACCTGTTGTTAGCTCTTTAATGTCAAACTTGAAATATTTATTTCCAGCATGAAGTAATGTAATCTTTTCGACCATCATATTCTGATGGGCACTCATCAGATATCTGTGTTATGCACTTTAGCACATTAAAGTTATCACGTTTCATGGTGGCCATGCCCTAAAGTAAAATGTATAATACTAGGAAAAAAATAGAAAGAGATATTGCTTCATCTATCTTATATTTACCTGAGATACATCAAAGAGCATATGTTATCAGCTACTAATATTTGGAATTTGAGGAATATTGCTCAGTCAGCAACAATTATTTTTTGAAGATACAGAAGTTTCAGCTGGGACAGTAGTCACACATGTTAAACCAGAAATAAAAAATAAGGAACAAGAATAGTCATGCAACGGCAGAGACAAAAATAAAATATTCTGGGCATAACCTTGTGGAATGAAAAGGTTAGGCAATAGTTATCAATGTAAAATTTACTTTGTCAACTGCCAAAGTAGTTGAATGTGAAGCAGTTACTTAACAGAACCAAGCCAAACTTGTTAAGGAATTTTGTGGTATTTGAATTTTTTTTTTTTTTTTTTTTAATGAAGGCTTACTGTATGTGAGCACATCATTACTAAAGAGCAGGAATGAAGCTCTTTCCTGCATTATTCAGATCAGATTGCTTTCACAAAATACATAGCCCAGGAAGCCTACAACAGAAATTTATTTTCTCATAGTTTTGCAGGCTGAAACGATGATGTCAGGTTCCCAGCCTGGTCAGATTTTGTGAGGTTTCTGCTCTGCTTTGCACACAGCATATTTCTTGCAGTCGTTTTCACGTATAAAATACAAATGTGTGCAGAGAGGGACACTTTCCTGCCTATTCACAGGAGGATGTGCTATGGTTTATATGTTGATGTCCCTCAAAGCATCATGTGGTCAAAGAAGGAATAATGAAAGACGAATATCCTATAGGGGCACTATAAATTACTTCCTGTTAGGAGGTGGGGCCAGCCGGGAGAGGCAGGGCACTGTGGGCCTGACTGAAGAAGGGTCTCTCTCCTTTCTTGGCTTCTCCTTTGATGCTCTGGATTTTGTGCCTACCATGACCTGAAAGTACTTTTTCCACCAATCCCTTCTGCTATGCTGTACTACCTTGAAATTCCGGTATATGGACTGAAACCTCTACAAACTGAGACAAAATAAATTTTCCCTTTACTTTTTCAGTGTCAGGAATTTTGTCTCCGTGATAATAAAACTAAGACAGGACACTAATCCTATTAAATCAAGGCTATATCTTTTTAACTTCGTATAACCTTAATTACCTTCATAAAGCCTCTATCTACAAGTACAGTCAAATTGAGGGACTATGTATATTGGTTTCAACATATAAATTTTATGATGATGTAAACATGCAATTCCATGCCACCATCCATCAAGTTGCAACAGAAAAGAAAGAAAAAAATGAACCCAATATAATCTGATGTTTCATGTGCTCTAGACATTTTTAATATAGAAATAAACTACTTAGAGCAGCCATATTCAGCCAGTTCAATAGTTACTACCAAGATACTATTGTTCAATATAAGTATAAAATGCTCCTAAATGTTGCAGATGCATCGTCACTTCTGTTCTGAATGAAATGTTCAAATCAATTGCAATGCTATTATATAATAAATTTAGAATGTATAAGGTAGTCCTGTGCTCACATGATCAGAAAAAATTTTATCATGAGAGAGAGGGAATGAGAGAAGGAGACTGGGAGGGCAGAAGGGAGTGAGGAAGAGAAAGAGAGGGAGAGGGAAAGAGAGAGAGAGACAGAGACAGAGAAAGACAGTGAGAGAGAGACAGAGAAAGAGAGAGAGGATTGTTAATACAGGGTTAAAGTAGATTGTTCCTCTTACACTAGATTCACCTTATCACAGGTCTTAACCTATTCTTTTATATGATATCTGGTTGCTGTGTTTGAGAATAATGTAACAATCCATGTGATCACTGCATTTTAATTCTGTTTGTGAGCCTGTCTCTGGGTAACCTATGGGCAATATACTTGCAGGCTGTTACAATATCACTGTAACTTTCCACATGACACTTAGGTTGCTCACAAGAATAAAGACAGCTATAACAAGAATGGCATTATTATCTTCTAGACTTTTGAAACAACCTCTTCCTTCAAATATTCAATATCTATTTACAAAGGAAAATTGAAAATGGAATTGTCATTTGGGCAGTGAACTTTTATAGGTGTCTGATATACTTGTAGCAACTGGAAGACATTTCTTAAAATGCCACAGGAAATAAGAATTGTCACATATAAAAATGTTTTGGAAAAGTAAATTATAATTACTATATTTTGCAAGGTCATGGTGGGGGCACTGAATAATTTGTTTTATCAGAATAACACTACCTGTGGGAATACTGAACATCATACATATTAAGTTACCATGGCATACTATGACAGTTTTTAAAAATAAATTGATGTAAAGCATGTTTTATTGTTTATATGTGGTAGATACAAAATTCATTTATTTTTCCTATGAATCTTACTTCGTATTTCCCCAAAATCAAGATATAAGCAAAGGAACACTGAATATATTTCTATATGAATGTAAATTCATACAGTTTAATTATCTTAGTTTTTGTTAAGGGATAATCTTGGTCTTCTTCTGAACCTAGAAATAGAAATAACTCTTGATTATATAAAATTATGATTAAATTATTGGGCTGATGAGGTACAAGAAGAAAAATGTAATATAGAATATCTTGGCAGAATCTGGGTTCATTTTTATGATATGATAGGAAGCGGACATGTGATTTTAAAGTCAGTCATGAATTTCAATGACATGTGGATAGCTTTAGGATATTTCGTATGTCTCCATTATAGAAACATGGAACAAATTTAGGTGTATCATAGGAAAACTTAGCTTAATGATTTGTTTCAGGTGAAAGTCATTTCTTTTAGAACAGTAAAAAATTTTCTTTTAGAACAGTAAAAACACAAAATTTGCATATATGTGTTCTATCTTATAGACATTGCATACATATGTATCACTCTGCCTGATTTAGAAACAAATTCCTCACCAAAGTTTCACCTGTTATTCTGAAATCTTACAGATGTTTCCCACATCTTTTTGCTACTGTAGCTCAATGCTGCTTACACTGCCCTTGAAAATGCATAAAATCCTGGGCAATTATTAGTTCTAATTGGACCTGCTTTTGCTAGGTAATACGGAGGTCTTCTACATCATTTTCAGAATTGGGCTGCACTGCCCACTCTTCCAACTTCTGCCCAAATGAAGAAACATTCTTAAATTATCCAGAATCTTTTCATTTTAAATCTCAATTCTATGAACTCTTACAAAGCAGCTATAAAGCACGAGGCCATTGTGGATAGCAAAACTGATGACCAAACCACCAGACCTCCAGGTGTTGAGAGCAGCTTTCGTTCCTCAACAGATATGTGTGTGCATCTGGGGATGAATCACTGCCTCCTTACTCTGCTCCTGTGTCTTACAAAGTCAGCTCTAATGCACACAAAGTGAGACAAGCTATTTTTTTCTACTCACCGTGATAGGTGTGGGAGGTGTATCCTTAACAGGGAACAAATAATAAAGTTACACTGAATACAGAAACATTCCACTTCCACAAGCTCCAGTCCAATAGTACAAATTTTAACAAATGAGCTGTTTTAGTTTGTAAGACATTTACTTCCCAGGATACAGGCTCCTTTCACAGGTGCTGAACCATATCCAGCCACAATATATAATTATTGATAAAAATCATCACAATAATAAATTCTTATTATACTACGAGGTGTGACAGAAGACATAAAAATTATAATGCAGATTATTTGCATCAGGGTGAATTGTCAGTAAAGAAAAGTTTGAAATTGCTTGTCTTATTTTCAAAGTTAACTAATCTGTAATTTTTTTTTTTATCTTTTTGAGACAGGATCTCACTATGCAGTTCAGGCTGACCTTGAGCTCACTTTGTAGCCCAGGCTGGTCTCCAACACACAATGATCCTCCTGTCTGAGCCTCCTGAGTGTTGGGATTACAGGCCTGTGCCACAACACCCAGCAAAGTTAACTAATCTTTAATCCAACTTTAAGGCATGTCTTGATTTGTTTTGCTTCCCTTTGAGGTACAGTTTTCCTATGTAGTTCAGTCAGTGCTTGAACTCACAATTTGTCCCATGCTAGCCTCAAACACAATGGCAATCCTTGGGCCTCAGCCAAGGGCTGGGATTACAGGGTGCACCACCGTATCCTGCTGAGGCATTCTTTTAAAATAACATATGTATTATTACTACTACACACTTAGTATAAACTGTAACCTCCTTTTTAAACATTTTTATTAATTTTATTAGTACAGTTTAGACAGATGTAATGGTCACATTCATCATGAGGATTTTGTGCCTGCACATGATATATCTTCATTCCTCTTTTTCCAATCCCCTCCCCTCCCTGCAGCCCCTCTTCTTCTCTTACTGTACAAAGTTTAGTTTCCATTTTAATCTTATTTTCTCATTTTGTTCATTTTCCCTTCTATTTCCCCTCCCACCTCCTATTTCCCCTTCTCTTTTGAACAATTTCTTCTTTATCAGATTAGCAATATCCCTTAGCTATTGCAGGCTGATCAGGTCCACAATCTCCCAAATGAGTGTATACTGAAGGCTAAACAAAAACGGAAATGGAATGATTTTAGGCCTCCAAGAGGATCAAAGCCCTCTCAATTTGAGATTCTCTCAGGGCTAAGACCAAGACCTTCTCTGGGTGGCTTGTATTTCTTTGGTTATCAGAAGAAGGGAGAGGAATACTCAAGAAGGACTGAATCATTCAAAGACTTCTCCAAGTAAAGAATTAAATTAATCCTTAGTACGGATTAAGTTAATCCATCTGGGAGTGAGATCCATGAGGCTATAGTCTTTACCTAGTTGATATTGGATCCAGGTGTCCTTGGCTATGATCTTGTCTCATCCTTCGAGGATTTCTGGCTTCAACCACGATTACAGGACTTAGTAGGGATTAGTGGCTCACAGAGGTTCACTTACTATGAGTCCATCACTCACTTCCAGACAAGTGGCCTAGGCTGTGGACACATTCACAAGTAAACATAAAAAGCCAATGGCTTAATTTAAGTCCTGCTCAGGGCTGCTTCATAATAGTTTCCATCAATTCCTCATTTTTAAAAATTACACCAGTTAAAACATGGCTAGCATTGTTGGATATGGCATTTCCTTTAGCAGACTGAGAATAGAAGTAAAACATGCAAACCTGTTAATATCATCAGTCCATTACATAATCCATGATGGGCCTGTTGACAGCAGATTCCACCACAGGTTTGAAGGTCTCATCTCTCTATGGCCACATGTGCCAGGATGGCATCTATAATGATGATTATGATAAGTTATGAATTCTCTTTAAAAGATGGATTGGGTAGATCTAAATAGAAATTATCTATCATTTATTGTGGATTTCATCTCTATGATTACTTGGAGATTAATAGTCTTTAGGGAACAATAACCTTTTTTTTTTGGAAAAAATAATATTACTGTTCCATTGTTTTATACATCTTTTTATAACTTTCTGCTGGTTGTTCAAGACCAAGTTAAAGTGAGACCTATGTTAATTAAAATTAACTTCTTGTTATATATCAAGGTCACCCAAATCTCCTCAAGATTTACCTTGGAACCATGTACAGTGCTTCTCAGTTCTTCTGTCAGTGTCAGCCTTCTAGATGAGTCATGGCCATTGCTTGACCAAGTTGCTTTCTCTGAAAGGTTGGGAGATTTTTCTCTCCTGCTGACTCTCCTTAGGCACACAATGAACTATAGAATCACTTTCCTCTGTGGTCCCACAATCTCCTTGATCAAAAGATCAGCGACTCAACAGAGTTATAAGATGTTGAAGAAAAGGTTCTTTTTTGTCCTGGGTCTTCATTGACCTTGGAGAGCCAAAGTATTGGCCATGTTCTTAGCTCCTTTGTTTTTCTAATATTTAGTGTCCAAACCTCAGCTGTTGAACATCCAGAAAAAATGGTTAATGACACCGTATCGTAGCAGGGGTACCTTGAAATATAAAGTATAGCCAGAGAAATGTTGCTTTTAACCAATGAAGGATGTTCTAGTACTTGAATCCCTATAGAGTGTTAACAGACTACAGTGATATACTTTTGCAGACAAAATTTCATATCAAAAGCCATACATAGAAGTGTAGCACAACAGGCATGATGACATTTTTGAAGCACATTTAAATATCTATCATGGAATAGACTAACTCTTTTAGTCAATCACCCCTACCTAACACATAAAAGCTTTTACTTAGTTTGTTGCCCTTTAATAGGATTCTATTGAAGTAATTTATAACATTGCCTGAGCTGCTGAACATGTAAACCTCTCTCTATATAGTGGCACATACATAGCCTACACATCATATAGGTTTTTGTTAAAATTTTTCATTTGACTGGTGACCTCATGTTGGCTTGATAGACACCTCTTGTTACAAATATTTGGGGTACAAGAGAAAGGCAGATGTCTATCCATATAAACAATCCCAGTTTTACATTATAGAATGTTGTACATTTGGGAGGCATGAATATATTTAACACATTATGAGATTAGCAATAATGAATTGTCATTGTTTTGTTTCTTGATTTAATTTTGTACCAAGAACATCTTTTAATCAAAAAACTGATTTTCGTATTTTTTGAAAACTTAACCTTTTGATGATGAACAACGTACATATATCACTATAATATATTTTGAGATTATTTATTGGGGTTTCTCCCATAAGGCTGTGGAGATTATCAGGGCTTCCAATTAATGCAGAAGGACTGGAAAAATGTTTCCAAGCAGCTGTTCCCTTTTTCATCAATTAGGGTCCTGTCCAACAGTTTATCCTCACTCTTAGGGATTTTTGCTTGATTTTCTTACTGAATTCTTGATTACAAATGAAAATGTCAATACTTAACAATGTCAGTACTTAGCACATTAAATTTGAACAATGAGAGACTCTCAAGTCATAATACATAAACAACAACATGCATGACACTAAAAAAAAAAATCGACATCATTTTCACCAGTTGGTAAACTTGGTGAAAGCATACCCTTAATTTTTGATGACATTTATCTATAAGACAAACTAAGTTATAGGCAAATGCTTCAAAAATACAAAAAATATAAAAAGAAGAAAAATTTGAGCTCAAATAAAACAGCTGTTTACAGATTGGGCAGAGACAAAGAAAGACACACACGCAGACACACACACACAAAACAATTTGCTTATAAAATCAGAATGCAGTCAAATATATTTTTGGCTGAATTGAATTATAATTTTTATAATTTTTGTGTGTAATTATAAAAAAACTACTTAGAACTTTTAAAAAATAGGCCAATTAGCAGAGGTTTCTTATAAGAAGAATTTGAAAAAACATCTTTTATCTGATTTAAGAAAAATCATCTCTAGATCATGAAAAATCTCAGGTGGAGAATTTGTCCAAATAATGTGTCTAATAATGGTAGATTAGGAGGATATATTCAATACTCTGCTCCTGAAATAGGCTTTAAACAGAAGATACTAGCAGTGGAGTCATTAAGGCAGTCAAAAGATTTTCAAATGTTGGTGGTTGAGTGCCTGTCTGATTGGCAAATCCCTGAGGGTGAGCCTCATGGGGCAGGCTTATCCTCTGAGGGGTTAGATCCGGGGAGCCATCACAAGGGACTGTGTCCCGGGTCAGTCGTGTCTCTTGCCATGGTCGTACATTCCTGGATGGCAGCCACCTTGTAGATCCATCACCTGTTAGGATAAAAGCATGACCTCTTCCCCATGTTATTAACTGAACTGATCCTTCCCATTTCTTCCCTGTGTTGATGTCCTTCCAAAACACTCAAGCCCTATGTTGGGCATCATCATGAGATGTTGACCAATGAAGTTCTGCAGGGATCATTTTGTTACCTGCAGTTGGATTTAAAAGTTTAGTGTGAAAACAGCTAAATCTAATGGTGCATGTGGGGATAACTGTATTACTTGATTTTGTTTTTGCAACTGAGTTTTAAGAGATAGGTGTGCTCTTTCTACAATTGCTTGTCTGTGAGGGTTTTAATGGATTCCTGTGATGTGTTTAATGTGCCATAATTAAAAAATGAATTGTAATGGTTTACTAATATATGAAGGCCCATTGTCATTCTTTATGGTGTGTGGAACAACCATAGAAGTAAATACTAAGAAGCATTGTTGAACATGGTCAATTTTTTTCCTCCTATGTGGCAACTGGCATTAAATGAGAATATGTTTCAACAGATACATGAATATATTGCAGTTTGCCAAAAGAGAGAAGGTGTGTAACACCCCTGTGCCAAACATTGTATTTTAAGCCTTTGGGGTTGCTGCCTTCTTGAGGCATAGGCCTAGAAACCTTTTGACAAGTAGGACAGGACAAAACATTTTGTCTTGCTTGAGACCTGAATAATTGAAATTCTTTCATTAAAGTCTTACTATTTTGATGATGGTATGAATGAGATTGTCTATCTACATCAGATGGAGTTGGAAAAGTGATGAATGAATCACCTTGCAGATTCTCATATGTTAAAAGTCCAGATAAATTAGAATAAGACCTATGTGACCATTATAAAAGGGTTCCATTTGATTATGAATTGCCTTTTGTAGCCTGACAAACAAATTAAATAAAGGCAGATTTAAAGTCCAACCATAGGGTGGAACTCTCGAGTCTCTGAGTAAAGTAGACTGCATAGGTTGAATCACTAATTATGTTAATAGGTTTAGAATTAAATTGTTGTATGACTAGTAAAATAGTCGTAATTTCAGACCTTGGTGCAGAGAGTCCAGGAGTCTCTATTACCTGTTGATAATCCTTACTCCAAATGATGGCCTTGCCTTTTGATGAACCATCACTAAATTAGACTATTGCATCAGAAATAGTTCAAATTTAGTAATTTTGGAATAATATATGAATGCTTGAGAACAAAATTGATAGAATTTCTGCAAAAATGATTATCATCTGCAAATGCTACTTGGAAGGTTTATCTATAAATAACAAAATCAATTGTGCCACATTTTCTCTCTGTTCAAAACCCCAGAGATCCACAGCACATGCAAAAGTTGTATCTTATCTCAACAATCGCCGTCAACCACACTAGGCAAAATAGTTATTCCTTTTAAATTTAAGTCACCCTTTCCCAGTGCAAGACCAGCTGTTCCCTCAGGTGGTGGACTGCAAACTCCTGTGGGAACTGGGGTAGGTTTGGCACCCCTAATAAGAATGATTCTGCAAGGTGCAGGAAGATTTAATCTGGTATTTTGTATTGTTCCTGTGATGAGGGAATTTGTATCTATCCAAGGAGCCACCTTTGAGGTTGTTGAATCTGCTGGTGTATTTGCCATGGATAAAGCTCACTTATACTCTGACTCACAAGTTGTATTTTCTCTAGTGTTAGGCTGGTCTAGGAAAAGACCCTATCTCCTTTTTGGCAAAGGTCTACCATCCTCATGGATTTTAGAATGAGAATGTCTGACTCAATCGCTCTTTTTTTGGTGTCTCAGCCAGGGTCCAGGAGCAGGACCCAAACACTCCATGCCAGAGTCATTGTTCCCTGGACCAGCTACATTAGCAGTGATTATCACCTTAGATCCAACAAGAAATCTACAATCTTTTCAAATATGTCTGATTTTCAACAGTTAAATCATTTTATATGACCCACACCTACATTACTAATCGCAGCCAAAACCTGAGGCTTCATGGTTGTGTTATATGTTTCAGTTCCAATATCTTGACAAGTTCAAATATATGTTGTCAGGTCATGAGTTGATTTTACAGGATTTAAAGCTAACTTTAATTCTCAATTAGCATTTGCATATGTCAATTGTAGAATTAGAATGTCCACAGATTGCATGCTTCAAACCTGTGTGAAAATGGCTTCTTGTAATCTAGCCACAAATTGAATAAAGGGTTCCTTAGGCCCTTGACGAATGTGTAAGAATGGGAGTTCCATCCTCTGGAATAGTTGCCCATGCCCTTTTCAGTAAATCTGCCAATTGTGAATATAAGTCATCAGGACCTTGGAGCTTATTCCGAAGGATCATGTAACATCCTGTCCCAGAAAGCATCTCCTCATTTATTTCTGGAGGCAGATTAAGACCCTTTCTCTTTCTATCAGCATGCTCTGAAACAAGACTTTTAAACTGTACATCAAACTGAAGAAATTCAGCAGGAAACAGACAATGTTTGTGGTAGATGCTTGATATCATATGGTGCCAATTAATATGCACCCAAAACCTTCTGTAGAACTCCTGCCATAAATCGGCTCTGAACCCCATTATTAATGACACTTTAAGATTGTTTTACTGCCCGAATTTCAAAAGGCAAATGAGAAACAATCTCCTCACTACGAACACTTTGCTGAGTTACAACTGGGAAGCAAGCAGGGGTGCGAGTGATTTCTTCATTTGCGGCTGCTTGTTCCTTTAAAATCTGTAAATTTCTGGATAGAGCCATATGGGATGTTCTTCTGAAAGGCTGTTGCTCCTGCCTAGGTATCTCTGCTGGGAGCTGTTTTGTTGCTTCTGCATCTGAGTCAGAGGCTATTGACCATAACCTCTGCAACAGACTTAAAATTGAACAAACTAGGTTCCAAGTTGAAAATATCTCAGGGGAAATGACATTTGCTCTTCTGTGTGCCTTTGTAAGATTTTTTTCCAGCTCATTCAGAAGCATTAATATCTAAAGTACCTGTCTGAGGAAACAATGAATTATATTTGGGTACCTCTTGTAACATTTTTGTTAGGTCTTTTTTGGGCATATGAGCACCTGAGCATTTAAACAAACTTTGGAGAAGCTTTATGTATGTTTGCTCTTTGGTTGAAAATTTTGGCCCATTTTAATCCTGGATGAAAAGTGTTTCTTCACAGTGGAAAGATTTACCCCTATTCCTTGGGAATGCTTCTCTTTCCTCCTTTCTCCAGGCATCCCTGGTAAAGTTTACATCCTGTGAAGGCCTTCTCTGTTTCTCACACTTTGTACTCTAGGTAGATTTGCTTGGCCAGGCTAAAAATTTCCAGGCTGAGGACTATAAGTCCCTGTTTGGGCACCAGTTATCAAGTCAATAATATCCCTTATTTATTGTGGACTGATAAGTCCAAAATATCCTAAATGTGTGCATGGTGAAGGCTAAAAAAAAACAGGTGAATGGAATGATTTCAATGCTCCAGGAGGATCAAAGTCCTATCACAGAATTAGAGATTCTCTCAGGGTTAAGACCAAGACCCTCTCTGGGTGGCCCATATTTATCTGTTTATCTGAAGAAGGGAGGGGAGTACTCAAGAAGGCCTGAATCACTCAAGGACTTTTCCAAGTAAGGTATTAAATTAATCCTTAATAAGGACTAAATTAATCCATCCAGGAGTGAGATACTTGAAGCTACAGTCTTTATCTAGTTGAGATGTTTCCAGGTGTCCTTGGCTGTGATCTTGTCTTGTCCTTTGAGGCTTTCTTTTTCTTTTTTTGTTTTCTTTTTGAGACAAGGTCTCACTATGCAGTTCAGGCTGGACTTGAGCTCATTTTGTAGCCAAGGCTGGTCTCACACTCACAATGATGCTCCTCCCTCAGTCTTCTGAGGGCTGGGATTACAGGTGTGTGCCACCATCCCAGCTTCTTTGAGGATTTCTGGTTTTATCCACCATTACAAGTTTTAGTAGCAATTAGCGACTGACAGAGTTTCACTTGCTGTGAGCCCAACACCCACTTCCAGATAAGTGGCCTAGGCTTTGGACAAATTCACTAGTAAACATAAAAATTGGTTAATTTATGTCAAGCTCGAGGCTGCTTTATAGTGATCTCCATGACTTCCTATTTTACAATATATTTTGTATGTTTTGGTACTTTATCACACTTTCAGTTTCTCATACCAGGGAGACCTGTGATATTTACACATATGTGTCTGATTTATTTCACTTAACAGTATGGTCTCAAGGTGCATCCATGTACCTAGAAATGGCTCAAATTTAAAAAGAATTTAAAAAAGATCCCCCACAAATTTAAAGTCCCAGTCCAAAAATAGACATCTTAAATGAATAGACACTTCTTAGATTAAGTATAAACAGCAAATCAATATATGAAAAAATGTTCAAAATCACTGAATATTCAAGAGATGCAAATTATGACAATGCTGAGATTTCACCTCATTCCAGGAAAAAATGACTATTACCCAGAAATAAACTAATAACAAACACTGAAGGGGCTGTGGGGAAAAAGGAACCCTTTTCCACTCTTGGTGAAAGTGTATACTGGTGCAATCACTGTGAAAATCAGTGTGGAGATTCCTTAAAAATCTAGGACTAGAGGTCCCATTTGACCCAAGTATTCCTCTTTTTGGTATTTCTCTCCCAAAATTAAAAGCATTATTCCATAATGATATATGCACACCCATGTTTATAGCCATGCAATTTCTAATTGCTAAGTCTTGGAAAAAACCTAAATGTTCATTCACTGATGAATGAATAAAAAAGATTTTTTTAATACAATGGAGTACTACTCAGCCATAAAGAAGAATAAATTTGCACCTTCTTTTTTTTTTTGGTTTTTCTCCGGTACCGGGAACCGAACTCACGACCTTGCGCATGCCAGGCAGGCGCTTTTGCCGCTGAGCTAAATCCCCAGCCCCTGCACCTTCTTAAATATCAAAAACAAGTCATGAAAATATTTTTCAGAAATGTATAACCATATAAATACCAATAAAAATAGTTCATACAAGTGTGTCACCCCAAAGTTTAATCATTTTGTCAGTCTACTCTAGCTGAAAATCAGGAAAGTAGCAAGAGCATCAGCCATACAGCCACAAGAAACTGAAATATGACAACAATCTAAATTATGAAGGAATTGTACACTCTCCTTGGTAAATTCTCCAGGTGACTATATTTAATTTTACCTTGGTAGACCTCTGTAAGACTTCTGATTACAGCAGTGTACGTAGATAATTTGTGTTTTGGGTTCAGTTTGCGGGAATTTTGTTATAGCCATGTCTAAGATTTTATGTGCTGGTGTAACAGATTACCTAAAGATGCATATTGTCCAATGAACAGAAATATATTTCTCGCAGTTCTAAAGGCTTGGAAATCTGAACTCAAACTATCGTATCTGATGTGTGGTGAGGGCTTTCTTGTTACAAGGGGTCTTGGCAGAGTATCTGAAGAGCAAGCTGTCTGAATGTTGCCCTGCATGAAGCCTCTTTAAGAAGGGCTCTGCTCTCACCAAGGATGGAGTCCTTCAGCTTTCATCACTTCCTGTAGCCCCCATTCCACAACATAATCATACTAGCAGTGCCTGAATTTTAGTGAGGATGCATTCATCCAGCAGGAGAAAACAAATTTGCACATTCATCAAATTGCATACAAAAATGAAAATTTGATTGGATTTATATAATTTGAATTTATTTTTTTTTAATTTATTGAAGTTATTGAATATAAATTTATTGAATTTATATAATTTTAATGTTGTTTACAACAAAACACTGTATTTTCACCAAAACTTAACAAGAATAGTGTAACCATGAAAATATCCATTGTTATTTGATTTTTAATAAATGTTTCTACAATATATTACATCATTTGCTCAGGTATTTGTTAACCATTATGTTCCCTTAAGTACCTGTATTAATCTTTGATAAAAAACACTTTTGTGATGATCTTTGGAAAAAAAAATTCCTTTGAAATTATCTTTTGTACAAAATAATGTTAGTACATGGAACAAAACCTCAAAAAGTTTATTTAAAAAGACTATTGTTCAAGTTTGTTTATCTGCACACACTACTGGGATTATTAAATTACAGTCTTGTTCTTAAAAATTAAAGAAAAACCTACTAATTGCACACAAATAATATATTAAATTGCATTCTTTTTACTTATACAAAGAAGGGAAGACAAAGCTAAGTTGCTGCCGTGTTTTAAGCCCTCATTCATCCTGGCTATTACAGCCACCATTTAATTTGCCACACAGTGTATTCTTACA
The DNA here is from genome assembly GCF_000276665.1 of Chinchilla lanigera. NCBI lineage: Eukaryota > Metazoa > Chordata > Mammalia > Rodentia > Chinchillidae > Chinchilla > Chinchilla lanigera. The sequence goes on from NW_004955411.1 coordinate 28,477,315, forward strand.
TGATTTTTTTGTGGTTTTCACTCTCTTCTTTATTTTGTAATTCTGATGCTTCATCCCAGAAAACTTCCATGTGTTTTAAGATGTTTAAACTCTCTCCTATGAATCACAACCTAATATTCTCTCTGTATTGTTATATACTCAACACTTTCACTTTTGTAAGTGTTAATATTGACCTCCACAATCTCTCTCTGAAACCTATTTGACTAGATGATGAAATATAGTTTTGGGTAGCTGAAATCTTTGCTTTGTAACTAAATCTTAGTATGCTGTAATGCTGTATATGAGTGTAACACACTTGTATCTGTGTGTCAATAATGACTACACTCAATTTTTTTTTGTAATTCCAAATTCGTTTTGCAAAAAAAAAAAAAATAACAAAATCTTTTCTAGTCTGTTGTTTAAAAATGTTATATCAGTACGTGTTTTCAGTACATAAATAATGCTCTTGTGAGTAATTGCTACATAGACATATAGTTTTTTTGATCCCTTCCCCCTCCCTTTTTTCCAGCTCATATCCATCCCTTGATACCATTCCCATTAGAAAAAAATCTACCTTTCTATTTCTTATTCCCTATCCTTTAGTTTTTTCTTTCTGTATATTTTGGATTTGTCATTTAAGAGAAATCATATAACTAAACTTCAGTTTTTGATTTATTTCACTCAATACTCTGGTCTCAAAGTGCACCCATTTTCAGACAAAAGACTCAAATTTATCCTTCTTTATGGCAGAGTAGTAGTCCACTGTGTATAACTACCACATTTTCTTTCTTCACTTATCTGTTGATTCACTTATCTGCTTACAAGACTTAGCTATTATGATGTGTACAGATATAAACACTGGTGTGCACATATACTGTTATATGATATATTCAACATTTTGGAAGGATACCTGTAAGAGGAATAGCTGGATATTTTCAAAATCAATTCTTGGTTTGTAACTTCACTCACTGTAGTCAGTGTCTCAGGTTATTTGGGTCTGCCTTTCTCTCACATAATGTCCTAACCCGCTCCCTCTGCTAGAATTATTCATAGTCCTGAGACTTCAGCTCATGCACAAAATGACAACATTGCGTAAAATATAAAAGACATTTATTTGAAAAAAATACATGCTTGGCAAATGATGATATTTCTTACATCTATGAAAACTACCTCATTTAATTTACCTCAGGTGATTTAAATAATAAATATTACTCTATTAAGACTAATTTTCTTATTTTCTTGTTCTTTTGCTTCACCATGAAAGTCACAGTACAGAGTGTATTATATTATGATGACAAATGGTAGGAATCACCTCAGAAGTCACAGAACGGCAGAGATTCCTGAGCAAATTAAGATCCATTAATCACACAGCTTACCCAAAAGTTAGATAAAATGTAAAGTTCAGAGAAAAGATACATACAATAAAATTTACATGTGGCTGAAGAACTTGGTTGCCTCATTCATTTTGTCATCATTCATGTTACAGTCCCTACTTCTCTCTGTCTCTCTGAGGGTAACTTGATTTTCAAAAATGCATTTAGAAAACAAAATGTGTGGAGGAGGCTTTACACACTTTCTATCTGACTGTAACATTGGAACAAAAATACCTGCTGACTAGCTATGTGTACTGTATGGTAGAAGGAAGGGTAAAATTAAAATAACACAATGTAGATCAGAGATAGTGGGCATAAATATTAAAGTAGATGAAAGTTAATGTCTTAGGACATAAATAATAATGTCCTGGTTGATTTATGTGTTTTCAGTACGTTATTTGTTTTTTATGATTCCCAACAAAGTATGTCTTTTATAAATTTTTTAGTGTTGGTTGTTTCCTTTCTGTTAATGGTTAATACACATAGATTCTAATTTTTTACATCTGGCACATTTCCCAAGCATTTCACTTCCATATTTAGTTTTATCTATTGTGTTTTTGCTTTTTAAATTTTCCTTAGCAAAACAGAATATCTTTAAAATGATCTGTTTAACTTTTGAGCAATATTACAAAACTGAATGAAAACTGACACTCAGGCATATATGCACAGGGACATGCATATTATGTTAAGAGATTCTTGAATATCTGATGAATGAAGAGACTTTACTAAAAATTACTTAAAGCACACACATAAAGCTCTCTCACCCACACGTACATCATCATCATCATCATCCTAATTCAGACCCAATGAGTTATCTTTACAAATTGAGAAAAATAACTTATAAGGAGAGCAAATTTATTTTAGCTCATATTCGCAGACTCTTCAGTACATGGCTTCTTTGTCACATTACTTTGAGTTCATGGAAAAAGAAAATGTCAGGGAAAGGAGCATGTAGTTAAACAATGCTCTTTACTTTATGATGGTCAAGAAACACAGAAGGGAAGCGGGTGGAGACAATATCTACTCTTCAAGATCATGAGTACAGTGACTTACTTTCTCCTACCTGATTCCAAATACTAAAGCTCCCACCACCTTCCAATGGCCCCTGAGTTTATGTATGCATAAAGGGTTTAATTTATTCATGAGATCAGAGCACTCAATATCAAATCACTTCCCAAAGGCTGCTCCTCTGAACATGGCTGAATTGGAAATTAAAATTTCAACACAAGAAGTTCTGAGGATCATTTAAGATCTAAACGGAAACCAAAGTTTTTTAAGACATGTTTTCTCAGAGAAAGGAATACTGAGATTTAATAGATTTAAAGCAATTAGCAGTGTTCAAATATTAATGGATTACATAGCCAGGTGTGTCTTCCATTAATAGTGTTTTTGCTATGAGGAGGATTTGACAGGTAGATCTGATACCGGCCAATTGTAATGTAACTGCAACTTCTTTTACTCTTTTGTGTTCTATATTGAGGCAAAATTGGCCTGAAATGCTAGCCACTGTATACCTCACCATTGACAGCAATATAATCTTGTTTGTTAACAGTCTGTAACAGTCATCTAGTGGCCTATTTTTATTCTTTTAACTTTCCCTTTATGGCCTTCGCTTTTCTGCTATAATGATAGTACTCCACAGACTGGCAAATTTCCTTAGTGTGTGAGGAAGAGGTTATGTTCATGAAAAGAATATGAGTAGCTCTTAACCTTTTTTACTAAGTCTTGGCCATTGTCTTTTTGTTTTTCTTCCGGTACCAGGTATCGAACTCATGACCTTGCGCTTGCCAGGCAGGCGCTGTGCCACTGAGCTAAATCCCCAGCCCCGGCCATTGTCTTTTGACTTATTGTCCTTCCATGGTTGTATACGTTTAATGTGGTTTACCATTACATCTTCAACTTTTAATACTATGTTGGGACCCAGATCGACAAAGGTATTTGTACTTATCTGAATGGTTCGTAAATATAATGTTCTCAATTGAAGAATTAATTAATTGGAAAAATATAAATTTCTGAGAGATGCAGAAAAGTATTGACCAGGTCTTTGCAAAGTCTATTTTTATTAGTAAACATTTGTGGTATATAATAATTCCATGAATTGCTACATGTTCACACCACATCTTACTTTCTTTCATATTCCCTTCACTTCCTGTGCCTCCCGCTCTTCCTCTATCTTTCAGTTCATTTCCCATTTGTAAAACTACTATCTCCTTGTATTTTATTGGCTATCTTTTCTTTTGCTCTCTAACTTATTTAAGCTTTCAATTTCTTTTGTAAGAGAAACCATGCCATACCTAAGCTTCTGTGCTTGATATATTTTACTTAACAACATGTCTTCAAGTTGCATCCATTTTCATGCGAATTACTGTCATTTATCTTTCTTTATGGTACAATAGGATCCATTGTTTACCAATATCACATTTTCTTTCTCCACCTACCTGTTGATGGACCTAAAGGAACTTTCAAAATTTAGGTATTATGAGTCATGGTGCTATGAACATGGGTACGTATGGTTTTTTGTAACCTGATGCCTTTAATTCTGGAAGGATACCTAGAATGAGAATAGCTGAATTGAATGGAATTTCTATTTTTAATTATTTGAGAATTCTCTATACTGATTTCCAAAATGCTGTAATAGTTTACATTTCCACCACCAATATACAAGGGCTCTTTTATCCTCAAAGCTGTTCTGGCAGTAGTCACCATGTTATTTTTTGATGTTAGTCATTATATCTGGAACAAAATTGAATCTCATCATTACTTTAATTTGTGTTTTTCTAATCGACCATTTCTTCATTTACTTGTACTTCTATTCATTTCATTTTCCCTTTTCTAATTGGGTCCTTTATTTGGGGAGGTACTAATTTTTTAAATTCTTTTTGCATTCTAGCTATTCCTCTTTCTGAGGTATATTTACCAATTTTTTCCCATTCTGTAGTTTACTTTCTCACTCTATTGGTTGTTTCCTTTGCTATGCAAAACATTTTTAAATTAATATAATTCCATGTGTTAATCATTGATGTGTTGTGAAATTGGAGTTGTATTCACAAAGTCCTTCCCTACAACCATGACTTATAGTATGCCTCCCTTATCTTCCAGTAGATTTCTTCTGTTTTAATCTTTAGGTCTTTGGTCCATTTTAATTTTATTTTAGTACCTTGTGAGAGATATGGGGCCAGATTCAGTCTTTGCCATAGGAAGAGCTAGTTTTCCCAACCCTGTTTGTTGCAGAAGCTATCTTTCCTCATGCACATGTCTAGGTCCCATTTGTCAGAGATCAGGTGACTTTGTCTGGGTTTGGTCCTGCATCCTCTTATGTTTCAGTGATCCATATGACTATTTTTATGACAATTATGTGTTGTTTTTATCACTGTATCTTTGTGTAGACATTTCAATTCATAGTTGGCTGGATCCAAGGCAGGGTGTTATGGCAGAAGGGAATTGTACAGGAGAAACGGTTCACTGCTGACAGAAGACAGAAAAGCAAGCAGATGACTTACCGTGTGATGCTTTCTGCCCCTTATGTTTTATCCAGACTATCCACACTTAGGACAGGTAATACACCCTTAATCCTAACTCCCTTAATCTTAGCAATGCACCATGAATCAAACCAAGTGTTACACTCTCTATATCCAGCCACCTTTGAAAAACTTCACAAGGCTTTAGGAGGACATCTAGATGCAAGCCAAAACACTTTACAATATAACTTGAAATCTGTTGTAGTGATGCAGTCTACTTTTCTCTCATTACCCAGGATTACTTTTTCTTTTTTTTTTCTTTTTTTTTTTTTTTGGTTTTTCTCTGGTACCGGGAACCGAACTCACGACCTTGCACTTGCCAGGCAGGCGCTTTTGCCGCTGAGCTAAATCCCCAGCCCCTCCCAGGATTACTTTTTCTATTCTGGATATTTTCTAGTTTCAGCTGAATTTTAGGATTGTTTTGTCTAGTTCTGTGAAGACTGTTTGTTATATCTGCTAAGGGTTGTATTAAATCTACATATCAGTTTTGGCAATCTGGTCTTTTTTACAATATTGGTTTGCCTTTCCAGAAATAAGAACTGTGTTGCTATTTTCTGACCAGATTTTTAAAGGAAAGCAAGCTGGAATGAAAATATGCAGTTTACCATTTTGATTGCAATAAAGCATGTTAGTGGAGATTGCCATGGTAACATTTTGGAACTAAGTTTAGGGTGTGGTTCCTTATAGGAAGTAAAAGAACAGAAAATTTCAAATTAACTTCATTGTGTATAAATAAAAAAATTGTTCATCTGTGTAAGTGTGTATTGCATCTTTATTATTCAAAGGGTAGCTCTAAAATTCATGCTTTATCAATTTATTAGCAATGGACTCATTCTTTATGCATGCATATGATTATAGATTCCCTCTATTTAAGAATTATTGTTGTAGTCACGAGTTTACAATTGGAACAATTTAATACAAGACACATAATTATAAGATTATTTTATAACAGTCACCCAGACAGGTATATACAAAGAGAGTGCAGGAAATCTGTCCACACACTAAAGACAAAAGAATTCAGCTGAGGGCCTGGATCCCACAGCAATGTCCCGTATGAGTTCGGCTGAAGACCTAGAGCCCTTGACAATGACGCCCATGAGTCCAGCTGGAGACCAAGAGCCTATGACAATGTCTCATGCCGGCCTGTTTCAAGCACCTGCGCTGGAAGGGCCTGAACGTCAGGGGTTGAAACTAGAAATTCTACACCAGCAGGATGAAGGGTCTGTGCCAGGAGGCTGAAGGATCTCTAACCTCCTCCAATAATGAGAACAGCTGGGTCTTTATCAGGAAAGCCCTCACAACAAGCATCTCCAGGAGATTGAACAGTGCACCATGTTCTGAGCCAGGAAGTGATTCTCAAAGTGAGGACCAGAGATCCCCCAAAGTGAACCATAGCCATTCTCAGTGACAATCAGGTCCGAAGCTCCTTTGACAATGAGAACAACAAGCTTCTGCAGGAGAACCAACCACTCAGAAGAACCAGAAGCTTCCTAACAGCTTCTCTTCTCCAGGTCTGCCTCTTCTGCTGCTGGCAAAAATATTCAGGTGGACCTCCCACACCCAGCACCATGCTGGTTCAGTTCAGCGGGGTGTTACAAGTTGACCACTAGCTGTCAGTCCACCATAATCCCCTGGTCAATTTGATCATCATACACATTTCCTTAAACTATAGTCTTTAGTGGCTGAACCTGATTACAAACATATATCTACATAATAGTAAAATCAGATTAAAAGAACCTGATTACAAACATATATCTACACAACATTAAAATCAGATTAAAAGAACAATTACAATCACAGTCCTTGCTTCCTACTGACTTTTAGCAATGCACAGCAAGACTAAATGACAGGGATCTCCTGCATTCACACTCACTCTTATCTTCAAGTGAAAGGCTTCAGTTCATTTTCCTATTGTTCTGTTACTATTTAACAACTATGTTTTCCTCTGTTTCATCCTTGCAATCCAAAGCTGTACTAGAGCTTTCAGTCTGGCCAAAAGTTTCATAGCACCTTGCTGGCTCTTCATTCTTAGTTTCTAAGATAGACCTGGCCAAAAGCTCTCAATAATAACTATGCCACCATCTCAACAATAGGCTAGCTGCATTGTAGAAGGGTGTCCTTCATTAGTATATTGTCCTGGCCCTTTGCAAACCTTATACTCTTCTCCTGTGCTCTATTTTCTGCTTGTCAGGAACTGAGAAACTTGGCCCACCTTGTCCTTCCACTGTGGTTTTTCTGCCTTGGAGCCAGCATTTCATGGACTGAAACCTCTGAGAACATGAACCAAATAAATGTCTCTCCTTTCAGTTACAATTGTCATGAATTTTGTCCAGCAATGGAGGAACTGACCAATACAAACATATTATTCTGGAGACATTAATAGATGTATAAATGAAGGTGTCCTGTAGACACTTATGTTGAATTTTAGAATTCAAGGGAAAATCATTGTTTAAAATAGTGATGGGGGGGTATTTATCACAAAATGAGTGTGACAATTAGTATTGACTGTCCACATGATTTGATTAAGAAAATTCAAGAAAGCACACTTCTGAATTTGTCTGTACGATTGTCCAGACATCACTGGTATGAGAGCCAGTAAAATGAGTGGAAATCCATGCCCTCCTGTGGGTGGAACTACATAATAAGTTTGCAGCTGATAAGGAATGGAAGGAAGTAAAGAGTTGGTCTAGGTTTGAGAATATCCATTCTTTTTGATAAGCGTGTCACTTCCTACTGCCATCACATTTAGACATCGGCCTCAAGCAGCTTAACATTTCCAGTATGGATTCTCAGCAGTAATTCTGGGGGACCTTCTAGCACTTCAATCTTGAAATGATGCTGCATCTCAGATTCCATAGTATATTGGGCTGAATTCTCTGACTTCCCATCATGCAGATGAACATTGTGGACTCTCCAAATTCTGATTTTTTAAGTCTACCTGGTAAACCAAGATTTAATCTAATAAATGCAGGGCTGGGGATTTAGCTCAGCGGCAAAGCGCCTGCCTGGCAAGTGCAAGGTCGTGAGTTCGGTTCCCGGTACCGGAGAAAAACCAAAAAAAAAAAAAAAACAAAAAAAAATAATCTAATAAATGCAAGATTCCCCTTGCATAATTAGGGATAGGTTGTCTATCAATTCAGACCCACCAGAGAACCCTTTAAGCACAGTGGGCTGTTAGAGTTTTGCAAATGGAGATCAGATGAATAAAGAGAGGAGGGAAAAGACTGAGTATAACAACCCTAAAATGCCCCTGTATTTTACTGCAGCTAAGAAGAACAATCAGCAATGAAAATCTAGAATGAGGCCAAGTCACACAGAAAGAAATCCAGGTAAGTGTGGTGTCTCAGATATCAAATAGAGATTATGTTTCACTAAGTAAGATGTGAGCAATTCCCTTCAGTGTAACTGAGAGAGATAAGCAAGGTTAACTTTTGGAATGTAAGAAGGATTTGGAATTGTGGAATGACGTACTGATTTTTCTTTTTTTATCTTTTTAAGACAGGGTCTCACCATGCAAGTCAGGCCAGCCTTGAGCTCACTTTGTAGCCCAGGCTGTCCTTAAACTCACAATGATCCTCCTCCCTCAGCCTCCTCAGTCCTGGGATTACAGGTGTGCACCCAGCTTGCCCTACTAAATTTCACAAGTGCAACTTTAATGGGCTAATAGTCATGAAGGCCCTAGTTGTGTAAGATCGAGAGAAAAAGGAAGAATGAAAGCAAACAAAGACTGGTAGATAAATCTTGAGAACTCTTAGCATTTTGTTTCTTACATGAATTCTGAAAAAAGTGAAAATTAAAACAATAAAGCCAATACATGACACACACAAAAACTCCTTTCTTCAGTGATTCCAGAAGTTAAATTGTACCATATATGTACCATTATAATTCTTAGTCTAATGAGATTTGCAACTATCACAAACATTCGCAGGCTTAGATTGTTCCAGAAGACATTTCCTCTGCAGGATTACTGGAAAATGGGCTTTTTGAAGAGCACTTATCTGTAAGTAGAAGAGAGGGCATGTATACTGAGTGTATTTCCCCAATGATAGAAATCAGGATACCTCTCCTGAAATGTAATACAGATGTAGAAAAAATCCAGAAATTGGACTAGCACAGGTTCTTGTAGAGAAAAGAAGCACTGAGATTGAAAAACAAGTATTTTGCATTAACAATATCCAGTATATTGGGCAGATTTTCTCTAAAATTGAGGAAAGGTGGAATATAAGCTAGAGGGTGAGAAAAGCTGAAGGAGCTTCTTTATAAGATGTGTAATAGAAAACCTTATTAGTGGGATGTCCTATATTTTCCTAGGTTTATAACTTCATATTTTGTTAAAAATACAATTATTTGTCAAATGTGTTTCTCCAAGAGAAACTTTCATTCCATGTAGATAAATATCTTATCTTTTAGTAAGCATAAATCTTTATATATACATTTCAAATATTCTGGAAATATGTTTTAAATACACTGCAATTTATTGAGTATGCTACCATATGTAAATAACAATATGTTTTGAAATTATGTAACCAAAATCTGATATAAAATCAGAAGACAAAAACTTTAGTCAAGATTGGACATTTATGTTATGCTGAGTAAATATCTGAGCCATAGATTTAGTCTTCTTTTAATCTAAAAATGAAGAGCATTTTCTTTTGAGCTACAGAGATGTACTTTAAACATAAATTTATGTAATGAGTGTGAAAAATTTTTGAGAAGATTGATTGTGGAATATTTTCCTGAACTTCTGTCTTTTTTTTTTTTTTTTTTTTTTGGTTTTTCTCTGGTACCAGGAACTGAACTCACCACCTTGCGCTTGCTAGGCAGGCGCTGTTGCCGCTGAGCTAAATTCCCAGCCCCTGAACTTCTGTCTTTGTGCCTTAAACTTTTACCTTTAAATCCAAAGGTGTTATGTCAATGTTACCTGCCTTTAATCCATCAAGGTGGCACTGATGTCCAAATATTATTTGTGAATGAATTATGGTAAGATTACACTAGTAATAATTATTGTGATAATCTATATGTATTTCAAACTGCATTTTATTTTATTTTTTATCCTTTTAAAAAAAAATTATTTTAAAGAAAATTGTACAAAAAAATAATAATAGCAAAATACAAACAAAACAAAGCAAGGACATTAAAAATGATATGGAGTTCAACCAAATGATAGGGATTAACAGTGGTTGCACATTTTACAATTAATCATTTGAAGAATATTGTATCTGGTATCAAGCTGATATAAAGTGCAGTAGTTCTTACTTTTCCACTGAAACACTTAAACTATACCTGAAGAATACATTTGTGGTGATGATGTATGAACAGAAAAAGAAAAGAAGCACCGATCCTCATTGAGCAGTATGGTGTCCTAAGAAAACATTGCCAGTCAGGGGTAATTAAAGTTCCTAAATACAGTATCCATGTCTTTGAAATTGGATTATAATTTTCATGTTACTCTCACCACCAAACTGCAATGAATACCAGTGTAATTCTAACTTTATTACTTTATAATGTAATAGCTAAGCAGTCTAGAATGATTATCTTACCACCCATTACATTTATGCTTTTAACTTGAACCAAAAGACACCAGGAAGCAAATTTTGCAAGCATTTTCTAACTTCCCATTGATTCTCTTCAGCAGCATCTCTGACTAAAAATTAGTTTGCATCGGGTGTTCAGATAATGAGTATAGGTTACAATAAACATCCAGTGGACAACAGTGTGTTTCTTTAAATTATAATTGTTGATGAAGCAAATATAAAATTTAGTGCCATATGAAAACCATTATGTAGATATACAGAGGAAAAAGAAAATAGAACTGTTTCTTCATATTATTATGCAAGGGTATAGTAAATAAAATTTTTTAAAAAATGACAAAATATTCTGAGTGAAACAATGCATTTATAGAATATGAGAACTTAACACTTTCCTTGCTAACATAACTCATCAATATATATCTTGAAAAAATATGCTATGTTCCAGGAGATATTTTGGTCAAATACCTAGGGAATAATGAATATAGAAAAAAAATGTCATAAACTATTCTCCACCACTGAACATTCCCAGAGGAGGTAAAAAAATTATTTATATAAACACAAATTGAAACATGAGAAACGTTTCTGTGATGTACAAAGACGCTAGCATCAAACAAGTGAGAAGAGGAGGATTGGACTTTTGCTCCCCTCCCGTTTTCTATGGGCTTTCTGTACTACATGCGAAACTTTTTGAGTGTTCATCCTGGGGAGGCTTGCGTCCGTGAATTGCTTCTCTAGTGTGCCTCACTAGTCCTTTATTTTCTAAATGAGGAAGGAAGTGTCAGAGCAGTGTCCAAGACTGTGTCCTCAGCCTTAAAAAATTTAACTGGCTGACTAAGTTACTGAAACTTCATGTGCCTTTACACATCTGCAATATGAGGTTAATAAGAGGATTTTTTTAAAAAATTGCTCAGTAATCATGAAATGCCATTAAATTTTATTATGTTCATTAAGCACTTGGAAAAGGACCCTGAGAGGTGCCCTGTGTACAACAATATACATGAGAAATACTATTGTTTATATGGTAAGTCTGACAATGTGCAAGTATCATTGGAAAAATTCCTGTTTTTCCCTTAGATCATTACCAGGAATTATTTTTGTACTATATCTGCTGTTTTAGAAAGTATTTTTAAAGAAAAGCCAGTAATGAGAATGAGGAGAAACTTTCTAAAATGAGAAAGGCAAGTGAGATAATAAAATGTTGTGCTAGGTATAGTTACAAAAACTCTATTAAAAGATGTAGTGTTATCATTCGTTAAATCTTCACTATATTGATTTTGATTTTATCTTATCATGGTCATGATTACCTTGAGATAAATTTTGTTTCATTTCTATCGGAAAAATAGTTTTTTTAATTATAAGTAGGAGCCCTTCTCATAAAGAATAAATTAATTTTGTGAAAAAGATTAAAAGAAAATCAGACGCTGAAATAAAAAGATAAACTTTTGACTCACAAGAGATCATATGGTCCATGAGAAAGAACTTCAAATATGTATATAATATAGATAAGAACTTTTCCTAGTGTATGTTGAGTCATGCTATGTGCAGTTTGCTTACCAAAATATTAGTACGCTGTTAAGTAATTAGAGCTCTGATAATAGTAATATATCAATAATGCCTGTGTATTTAACCCCCATAGTCTTCTGTTATATAACTGTACTGATATGTCCTATTCTTTTGGGCATTGCAAATTAGCTTAGACAGATTCAAAGATAAATTGGGATTCTACATCTCTGCTCATCTAAAGCATTGGTGTTTGTGTACAATGATCAATAATTATATACACATATATGATGCACACAGAGTCTGCTAAAAATGTATATGTACTTAAGGCAAAGAAAAATTTATATAAATATAGTAATAGTAAATTTACTGAGACATAATGTGATTAATAAAAGTTACCTTTAGCATCTACACTTACAAGAGATGCTCAAAGTCTTGGTAATTAGCTTCTAGACATTTATTAGTCTAGAACTAATAACTGCTGCTTGGATAACCTTGGTCATTGAATTTGCTGCATATGCATTTTAAATTTCTTCTCTAGGGGCCAATTTCTTCTCTAAGTGAGTTTTCTGCAATACACAATATCCTCAAATGTTCTCCCATACAGGGGTAGTACAATCTGTTGGAAAACCATACTATTTTTCTTTTCCTGAAGTGTGTATGCATTTTTGGTGTCATCTGTCTATCTATCTATCTATCTATCTATCTATCTATCTATCTATCTATCATCTGTCTATGTACTTTTCATTCCATCCATCCATCTATCTGGGAGAACCATAAATTTATGAAGGTTATTTTTGAGAGCATCAAATGTCCTAGGCTTAGTATATAAAAATCAGAAAATATAGAATTGTATTTTAATATTCAAAACGTCATATTTTGGTTTAGAGAATGCAGTAAGCAAAGTTTTTTTGTTTTGTTTTGTTTTGTTTTTTTGTTTTTTTTCTGGTACCAGGAATCGAACTCAGGACCTTGCACTTGCCAGGCAGGCACTGTGCCACTGAGCTAAATCCCCAGCCCCTAAGAAAAGTTTGTTGATAGCCCCACTATTACCTCCATTTTGTTACAAGTTACATTGAGTGAGATTAAGACTGCAAATATGACACTGTTTATTCCTCTAATAGGTTGTATAAGGACAAAAATTTTTGCAGATGTAATTAATATTGACTTTTGAGTTAGTAAAAAATTATTTACTTGGCTAGGTTTGTCCTAATCAAGTAAACCATTGTAAGGAATTCAGACCTTGTGGAAAAAAGAAATTTGAAGAAAGAGAAATTTTTAATCTGTGTTGAAGAAATGAAGTCACATGAAGTGAACTGCTTCTGAATCTGACTTCCTGGTATGTACCTGAGGGTAACTCTAGGGAGGTGAATAGAATTCAAGGTTGACAGTCAGCAGAAGATACAAAAAGAAACAAACAGATACATGAAAGGATTTCAGCCCTTTCTCTGTAAGAAATTTAAATCATTCACCTTGTGGCAGGTAAAACACAGCTCTTGGAGCTGGGGATTTAGCTCAGCGGCAAAGCACCTGCCTGGCAAGCGCAAGGTCATGAGTTCGGTTCCTGGTACCGGAGAAAAACCAAAAAAAAAAAACCAAAAAAAAAAACCAAAAAAAACCCACAGCTCTTTTCTGCAAGAAGGCTTAGGATGAATCTGTAGTAGGAAATACCTTAATTGCAGATTGGTAAGATTTTGATCAAGAGATCCAGCTAGCTAACACTGGACCATCCTAAGCCACTGAAACAGATAATAAACTTGAAGTGTTTTAGATTGTTAATGTCTGTTATAGAAAATAGAAAACTTACAAAAGGAATAATAAAGACAATCATAAATTTAAACTAGAAAAATAAGTGTATTAACCTGGATTCAATCATGCAGTTTGAATAAAGAATCAGGAAGCACTAACATGCCTAAAAATATAACTGAAGTAAAACTAGGCATGTCTACCTCTATTACCTTTAGTGTTCTCAAAATCTATTGCCTTTCTGGTCTAAATAATTAAAATAATTTTTATATTTTTCACTTGGATCCCTTTCATTTCTTATAATGTATTTTAACAAGGGATCTAAATTTAACTTGTTGAAATAGAAGATATGTTGTCTTATATATGCTGAAAATGCTCCAATGACTGTTCATCTTTCTGAAATAAAAACTCAATTCCATAACACTTCAAGTGAGATCTTATTTTCTCACCTAGTTAGTAAGCTCCTGTTTTGCTTAATTTCTCTCCTTGCAGAGACAAAATACTCAACATTCAAATTAAAGAGGGAAAGGTTTATTTAGTTTACAGTTTGTGGAGGTTTTAGTCCATACGAGGCTGACTCCAAGGCAGAGTGCCACATGGCAGATGGCAAGAGTTCATGGTGGCAGAAATTAGCAAAAGCTACAAGAGCCAAAAGAGAGGAGTGGCAGAGAGCAAGAGTCTTTCCATCTATTATACTGCATACAAACTACCTGCCCTAGGACAGGCATAGCACTCACACACAGAATCCCAGTATTGGACCATGGATCAATCAAAAGCTCTGGAAGCCTGCCCCATGACTGCATAAGGATTTGGGGGAGCATCCAGACACAAACTATAAAGTTCTGCCCCTTGGCCCCCAAAGCATTATGTACAGCCATTTATGCAAAGGACATTTTAGTCCATCTCTAAGTCGTCAAATTCCTGACAGTTTCAGCATTGCTAAAATGTCCATGTATCAAGTCTCCTCCGATGTAAGGTAAACTTATAGTTGAAAGCTCCTACACAAAAGAAAAGTTAAACACTTCCAACATTCAATGGTACAAGATGAACATTACCATTCTGAAAGCTATAAACTGGGGAAGAAAAAGCATTGGGACTAAAGGAAGTCCAAAATCCAGCAAGGCTAACATATCCTGTAGTTCCACACAGAACATTGAAAGCAATCTACGGCACATTGTGAGCTCCAAAGAGATTGCATGACTCCATCCCTATTTCACTTCTGATGCTGTACTCCCATAGCTTCTCTCTTAGGCCTGCTTTGCTCCCTCCTTGCAGCTTTCCTTAGACAAACCACATTCTTGGCCTTTCCAAACTTCTGGGTTCTCCACTGCACCTTTTGATTCACACTCACAGCTTCACATATTGCTCTCTCAAGGGCACACTGCCTGGACTCTTAGGCCTTCTGAAATCTAGGTGGAAGCCTTTTTAACTTCAGAACTCTTGCATTCTGCATATATCTAAGCCTAGTGAACACGGATGATGCCAAGTTCTGCTGCCAGCTGGAGCAATAGCTAGGCTTTCTATTCTTTTGGCTGTAGGGGTTGAGTGCTTGGATCATTGAGCACTCCGAGCCTGATTGTGAGGAACAAATTCTCTGTGCTGCCACCAATCTGAAATATGGCACTCTATGGCTTTCTCCTCAAAGCAAATTATTTCACTTTTGCAGGTTTGAGGCTGCAAGGGGTGGAGACATGCAGCTTCTTGTGATATCCTTAGGTCATCTTTTCTATTCTCTGGTTCCTTCTCAACAATCAAGATCTCAGCTCTGTCTTTGCAATCTGCAGCTTTACTGGAGCTTCCTTTCTTGCCAAACTCACAACATTTTAAATCATCTTGCTGGGATCTTTGCTCTTGATTCTCAACATAGATCTGGCTAAAAATCCCCAATAATAGCCGTGCTACTGCCCCAACATTGGACTGCCTTGAAATATCTTCTGCCAGATTAATAAATCCAGTGCCCTTAATCTCAGTCTTAGACAAAGTCTCTGGACACAAGCAGAATGTAGACAAAGTTTATGCAAAGCCATAGCCTATGTTACCTGGAATCCAGCACCCAATGCTGTCCTTATCCCCAGTAGAAACCTCCCAAGCCTTGTCTTTACCAGCAGGATTCCTATCAGCTGTCTAGTCTTCTCCGGTCTGACAAGAATCTCCCATACATAACAGTCAAAGGCATTCTAGCTCTACTCTTTCAGGTGAAATTTCTGAACCTTTCCAAACACTTCCCGGAAACCATATCAAAAGGCTCTTGAACCACATGGTCAGGTATAGTCACAGCAAGGACCCCACTTCCCTGGTAACAAATTCTGTCTTGGTTACTTTTTTCTCATTGCTGAG
This sequence comes from Chinchilla lanigera, assembly GCF_000276665.1. NCBI lineage: Eukaryota > Metazoa > Chordata > Mammalia > Rodentia > Chinchillidae > Chinchilla > Chinchilla lanigera. The sequence continues at coordinate 28,493,299 of NW_004955411.1, forward strand.
ACAAAATACCTGATGCCCCAAATTAAGTAAGAAAAGGTTTATTTAGCTCACAGTTTGTGAAGGTTTCAGTCCGTACTCGGCTCGCTCCAAGGCAGAGTGGCACATGGGAGTGGGCAACAATTTGTTGTGGCAGAAAATAGCAAAACAGTAAGGGAAAAAAGGGGGAAGGAGCAAGCAGACTCTCTCCCTCCCTTACATTGTACACAAACTACCTACCCCTTGGTGGGTGTAGCACTCACACCCAGAATCCCAGCATTGTATCATGGATCAATCATAAACTGTACAAGCCAGCTCCATGACTGCATGAGGCTTTGGGGGGACATCCAGACACAAAACACAACAGCTCCCATTTATTCACCGAAATACTCCCTGTCCAGATTTCAAGTCATTCTCAGTATGTTACTTATAATAATAATCTTACTATTATATGTTTGTTAACATATAAATACAATTATCATGGGAAGTTGGTGCATATACATACTGACAATTGACCCTATTTTAATTACTATTGACCTCCAAACTCTCCCACCTTCCCCATTCCAATTTTCCCTTCACAACTTCACAAAGTCTATCTCTCTGTCTCCTATCAAGTTGCTATTCAAATTATTTCTGCTTTGGGTTTCTCATATGACAGAATCCATTCCATATCCAGAGAACTTTTCAGAATTTAATGCAACAATCAGTTATTCATTTATTTTTATTGTTGTCTGCCTCCTCATCTCAACATACCCATAGCTCATGAGCTAACACTATTGAATCAAGGAAGTTAATTTTATTTCCTCATAATCTGTAAATATCTAGAACAGTGTAGGTGACAGAGTTGATCCTTGATCAATATTGTTGCATGCATTAATGCACACATCTGTTTTCCTAGGAAATATTCCAAGAGGTAATGATATAGTACCTTTTAAAACTGCAATGTTTTATTTTAATTACTTACATGTATACTTACACACATATAAAGTAGGTATCTTTCCATCAAAATGTTTTCAACGGCATGGTTGAAAGCCTTTCTATGGGGGATATTTCACGAAAATGAAAAGGAGAGAAATAGTTTTTCTGCAGTGATTTTGAGTGACTGTACTTGACTTTCATACTCTTAGAGGAAACTATCAAGCTAATCATGATCTCACTTTTAGGCAGGAGCTAATCCTGTCATATTTACTCATGTGCTAATAAACTGAGTCAGAATCATAAGTTAATGTACAACAAGAATAACTAGTAGCCAGGAGTATATTTTGAGTGATAATTTGCTCTAAGATTTCATTGGCTTTTAAATGGTCTAAATACAGTAGTCAGTGGAAATAAAGTAATTAAAGACTACAAACAATATGTAAATTTACATTTAGGTTACTATTTCTGTATTCAAAATGGTATGCAAATGGAAATCCATAGGTGACTGTTTAGTAGTGTCAAAAGAGAATAAAAAAAACAGAAAACAAAGAACAGATCATGACAGGGCCTGAAAAATAACACCCTTGAATATATGAATATGTCATATATGCCCATGAACAAGGAAGGGATTAAGAAAATATGATTCATATATGCAATGGACTCAGCCATATCTGACAAATTTGAATCATTAGTAGGGAAATGGATGGATCTTGAGATCATAAATCTCAGAAAATTATAGCAACTATTTTTTCCATTCAAGGTAATACATTTCTTTTTATAATAATGATAGGAATATAATATCAGCTACATGTTGGAATAGTAAGTCCCAGTTCTTGACCTCTACAGAATGACTGATTAACAATAATTTATAGATAGCAATGATTTTTAACCATCATTCATGGAGAAAAATATAATTATGAAGATTCTGTATTTCACTTGATTGGTTGCAGAATGGCAGTGGAGCACAGATACAGAATAACCACAGTGATGAAAAAAAAATTTCACTTTGTTCATTATAACTCTCTCTCGATCTATACCAAATAGTCAGAAAAGGAATCTTCTTGGCCTGAAATTTTACAAGGAGGTGAGATTATAAAATGAACATATAACTTTCTAGCCTTTGGAAGCGTTGTCTGAATGCTTCTCTTTCTTTCTTTCTTTCTTTCTTTCTTTCTTTCTTTCTTTCTTTCTTTCTTCCTTTCTTTCTTTCTCTCTTTCTCTTTTCAATTTTTTATTAGCTCATGTTTGCAATAAATCAGGGTTGCTTTCAGTTTGAGTTATTGGTACATGTTCATCTCACATCTCGAATATTTTCAATCCCCATGCACCCCCTTCCCTTCCCTTGCCTACCTTCCTTATATCTCCATCCCGTTTCCACAGAGTCGACCTTTTCCTCAGCATCTCTTTTCCTTTACTCTTTATATCATTTATGTTTTGTGGCTTTTTTATATTAGAGAAACTATGTGATATTAACATTTGTGTCTAACTAATTTCCCTTAGATTTATGATCTCAAGATCCATCCATTTTCCTACTAATGATTCAAATTTGTGATTTGGATATGGCTGGGTCCATCTCAGATATGGCTGAGTCCATTACATATATGCATTATATTTTCTTAATCCCTTCCTTGTTCATGGGCATATATGAAATATTCATGATTTAGTTACTGTGAAGTGTGCTGCTATACATGTGGATTACCCATTTATGACTCTTTACCATGCACAGAAACACAGCTAATATTTTAGATCATCCGGGATCAGCAAAGTTGTTGAGGCTCACAACAAATGGAGTGTGAATCTCAACAAGCAGCTTGCAGGGCAACTCAGTGGCACCTAACTACAGACTTTAGCAGATAGTCAGCCCACCTGCAGACCCCAAAAGCAGGTTCATGCAGACAAAATTCTCCAACAAGCATTCACAGTTAGAATCATCTGTGTGCCCACTTCCAGTGCTCTATTTTCATCTGCAGCAGAGCTACAGTGGGCATCCACAACCAGAGCATGTATGCCTCTACATATCCATAGACCTATGAAGACACCACACATATTTTAGCAGAGAATAGAGTTCTCAGCAGCTGGCTTAAACCAGAGGGACTGAAAAGACAGCACATAATACTGATACTGTTCTTTCAGGAGAAAAGAATAATAGTAGAGTTTGTAGCCAGTATCCAGTGCATTGATCTAGTGAAAAGAAAGGGCAAATCCTAGCATATAGGAAAATATCTGTAGGTGTTGTAGAAGGTAAACAATTTCACATGTCTCAGAGGGGAAAGGGAGAAAGGCAGGTCTTGCCTCTAACTCTAGCATTTGGGAAAAGCCCTAGAAGAAGGGATAAGTTGGCTCTAAGAAGCTGGAAGCTTCTTCCCAGCTCACAGGATTGAAAAGACATGTGATACTAAAATTCCTCCTAAAGGAAGGACCAATACAATACAAAAATCAAAAAGAAAGAGTAGCCATCTAAAAGTCTTAAGCATCCCCAGAAACTTTACCTGTGGTAACTAGTGGCTAGCCTCTGTGTTTAAGAACTGGAAAAGGTGAAGGTGACTGCTTTAAATTGTCAGAGCCATACACAAAGCTAAGTACAGTTTAAATAAATGATTCTGATAAGATGATATGTTCAAAAAATAAAATAGCCACCTTAAAGAATTTCAGTGTTGAAAGACAGCATATCTATATGTCCAAATGATATCAGGCAACAATACATGGGTGAAATTAGAAATTCAACAAAGTAAGCAAAGATCATTTAAAAATCTTTATCTAAAGAATACAATGAATGAAGTGAAAAAGTGAATATAAAGTTTGAACAGAAATCTCAAGAAGCAGTACAACCAATAAACTTGAAGATAGTCAATTGTAATTATTCTTTTTTTCTTTTCCTCTCCTCTCCTCTCCTCTCCTCTCTTCTCCTCTCCTCTCCTCTCCTCTGTTCTCCTCTTTTCCCCCTTTTCCTTCCCTTCACTTTTTCCTTCCGCTCTCCTCCTTTCTCCTTCAGTCTCTGTCTCTCTCTCTGTCTGTCTGTCTCTTTTGTACAGGATCTTAATAAGTTGCCCACACAGTTTTTTGTACAGCCTCTGCAGTTTTCTATATGTACGACAATGCCAGTTGTGAATTTGGTTGCTCCACTTCCTTTCCAATTTGGCTGAGATGTATATTTCTGGCTTGATTGCTCTGACTCAGGTTTCCATCACCAGGTTGAATGAAAGAGTTTAAAAATGGGCATTCTTGTATTTTTTCAGATCGCAGAGACCCATTTGGTACAAAGTTAACTGTTGCTTATTATAACGTCCCTTACCAAATTGAGGTATCACCTTGGGGTTTACATTCTAGCTATGAATTATGGAGCAAAATAAACATTCACATCAAAAGACGAAAAAAGATGAACTTAGATGTCATATCCAGACTTCAGATTTCATTTAATAAGCTCCTTATTTACCAATGCAGTGAAAGAAATTCAGTTTTCCAATGTAATTATAAAAAAGAAATCTTACAGGTAGATCACATATGGTGTCTGTTGCAAATACATACAAAAATATACAATGTCCTACATGTATTTAACCAAAATGAAAGATGTAGAGGAGTATGTTTAATTGAATTGAGCCAAATATAAAAACTGAATAGGAGAATGTATGCTAAATTCAATTAGGAATATCAGAAGGAGAATCACCAGAGCCTGAAACTGTTTTATTGAGTTCTTTTTCAAATTTTAAATGGATTATGAAGAAAAAAAATAAGTTGATTGCAAAATTTCTCATCTATTTGATACCTGTCTTTATCATTTCAGGAAACACTAATTATAAATTCCTCATTATTTGAATAGAAAGAAGTAAATTTTAATATGTGTGGCATAATTTTTCATAATCAAAGGGGTTTTGGAATTAGAAAATCACACAAACTATCAAATTCTCAATTTTTGCCCTCCTTTCTTGGAAACTGTTCTTAGTAGCATTAACCCATGGATAAGAAGAGACAACAATCACTGTAACATTCTGTTTATAAAGCTTTTATGCAACTTGGAATCTTTTGATTTGTAACTTTTAACTTTGCAAACAGGAATAAAACTTGAACTTTAACAGTTTTATAATTTTTGTTGTTCCTGTTGTTTACTGACAAATAAAATAAACACTGTTTGATAACCAGAAAGTGATAGCATATATATATAATCACAACCTGAACTCAGAACTTTAGACTGTTAGAATTTAAAAGCAATATTTTCTTATTATTGATTGAGTAGTAAGAATCCTTAATAAGTACATGGAGAAGATTATTGAAAAACTAACATGTAAAAATATTTATTAACATTTCACTAATCAGGTTTCGTGATCTCTACGATATCCCCAAAGAGAATGAAGGGAAAGTACATGACATAGTTTCTTTTCCATTGAATTAACCTTGAAATATATAATTTGTTTTAATTATTTTAAACATATATAAAGTCCTTTATTATACAGAACATTTTGCAAATATCCAATATCCAAAAATAGTATTTACTAAGCCTAAAATAGAAACAATTCTATGGGGTTATTTCAAAAAATAATGCTGAAGTCTCTAAGTTTATAAAGGCATAACACAAGTTAGATAAATATTTCATAATGTATTTGCAGAGTTTGAGAATGATTAAAGAAAAAACATACATTTTACTTTAGTATAAATATTCTTTTTTATTAACATTATGGAAAAATTTAAAAGTATTACTGTTCAAAAGTCATGCTCTTAGAACCATAATAATTATTGTGTTTTTCCTGTACAATGGATTCAGGTTTTCATATAATTATGAAATCATTATATGGCATTTGTATGCTTGTATGGATGGAGGGGCAGCTTGTATGTGTGTATATGTATATAAAGAAAAAAATAAGCAGAAACCAAGTAAGATAATTTTTAGCTTTTAGTGTTTGATCAGAGGTCCTCACTTTGTTGTATCACTTAACATTATTTCCTTGTGAATAAAATCATATACTCATTTATAGTATTTTGTTGTTGTTATTGTTTTTGTTTTTGTTTTTGTTTTTCTCTGGTACCAGGAACCGAACTCACGACCTTGCGCTTGCCAGGCAGGCGCTTTTGCCGCTGAGCTAAATCCCCAGCCCCATTTATAGTATTTTTAAGAAATGAGAGACCGGAGAATTTATCCTTCAAGATTGCATTATAGCAACTTCTGTTTTATTCTGCAATATTTTAAAAAATTATATCAATCTGTTTTCCTTATGTCTCCTCTACTCATTCTCAATTGTATGTATCATTTGACACTTTATTACCATAAGTAGTAATTATCATTTCCATAAAACTTTAAATCTATGCCTTTGACAATGAACACTTTAGATTTCTTACAAATCCTTAATTATTCATCACTTTATAATGTATTTTTCTGAATATCAGTTTAGATTGTTTTTCATTTCTTCATAAACCGAATCATAAACAGTGGAGTTTTTGATTGACAACACAATTGTACTGACTGATTAATGAAACGTTAAGTACAACTGAGATCAACATCCATTTTAAAATTCAAAATTTAGGGCTGGGGAAAGGTCCTGAGTTCGATTCCTAGTACTAAAAAAATAATTCAAAATTTAGACTTCAGAGAATGTACATTCCTCAACTGAGTATATTTTACAAATCATTCAATGCTAGTGGCCCAGGTTACTGGTTTTTTCCTCTAAAACAGACCTTCTTCAGGTTTCAGTAAATTCTATTACTGCTAATTTGACAGGAAAAAAATCTTTTGTTTCCTAATCTTAATTTCAAAACTACATTTCATGACTTATTTATGCTAATCACTCATTGGAAGGAAGCTTATTATGTAATAAAAGCTTTAGCCAGTATACAGACCATGAGATGAAGTTGTCTTTTTTCCTCAATTTGATCTTCCTTACCAGGTAAGAGTAAGGTCACTGAGAATTTCCGTCTTTATGACCCTAAGTTCAAATCGCATTGCTCAGAATTCTCTCTCAGTCATGCATTGTTTGCAAGAGAACAGGTATAGCAAAGCTCACATATTTTTTCCCATGTGGGAGACTCCTTTCTTTATGGGATCTTTCAATCAGCTCATCTTCATTCAAAGTGGTAAATGTATATTTTCTTTTACTTTTAGCTCATTCTCTAGTTATTTTCCAATGATACTTTGAAGTTTTTATTTGTATTACTACATGTTTGCAGTACATAAATAATACATCCATCCTGCCTAGTTAATACAAATACATCTTAATTTATCCTACATCCCAATTCTCTCCCCTCAAATTCTGTCTATAGATCCTCTCCCCATTTTTAAAAGTTCTATATCTCTGATATTGCCTACCTTTTATTTTGCTCTTTAATTTACTCATATTCTGGGTTTCTTATACAAGACAAACAATGATGTATTTAAAATTGTGCATAGGTTTTGTTTCACTTATTATAATGGCCTCAATGTGCATCTATTTTCTTACAAATGACACAAATGCATCCTTCTTCATACCAAAATAATATTCACTGCATATAAATCCCCTTTTTCTTCATCTGTTCATCTGCTGATGAACATATGCACAGCTTTTAAGATTTAGCTACTATGAATTTTTCTGCTGTACATATAGGTATGCATGTTTCAATATAATATGATGTATTTAATTCTATCAGGAAGAAACCTAGAAAGGGAAGAAGTGGGTTGAGTGGAATTTCTACTTTTAGTTTTCTGAAAATCTCCATACTGATTAACATTGTAGTTGTACTAGTTTGTATTTCACCAATAATGTAGAAGCATTTCTTTTTCCCCAGAGCCTCAACAGCATTTGTCATTATTAGATTTCTTCATTGTGGGAAAGAGAGGTCCAGAGGTCTGGTTGACGGCCATGGTGGAGGAGCAAGTCTGAGCACACTCGGACTTGTCATGTCTTCCGCACACCGAGTGAGTCGCCCTGCCTAGGCTGTCCTGCTTTGACCTCTTTCTTCCACACAGCCCCCGCCTCCCCGCGCCGGCCAAAAGTACCGCCTCCAAACCACGCCCCTAGCCCACCTCCATTGCCACACCTCTAGCCTGCTCAATAAAATGCCTGGTACTTCGGCGATAAAGTGGATCTGCGCCATTAGCCTGGTCTCCGGTGTCCTCTTTGTTCACCGTTGCCTCTTACCATGGGCCAGGTCCCTCGACCTGAGAGGTTCTACCTCACTTCATGATAGTTATTTTTTTCTATAGTAAGAAGGAGCCTCAGTGATGTCTTATTCCTGTAATGGTCAGAAATGTTAAATATGTTTTTATATATTTATTGGCCATTTGCACTTTTACAGTTTTTTTTTTTTTTTTTTGCACAAGGAATCAAATTCAAGACCTTGCACTTGCCAGGCAGGCACTGGGACATTGAACTATATTCCTGCCCCTATTTGCTTATTTTTGATTGAGTCATTTTTTTCCTTTCCTGATTGCCCTGACCAATGTTTTGAGCACTATATTGAGCAGGAATGCTGAGAGTGGATATAATTTTTTTCTTGATTTTAGAGGGGCAGCTTTTAGCATTCCCCCATGAAAAATGATGTTGGCAGCAGGATTTTCATAAATGGGTCTTATCATATTGAGAAAAACCATACACATATTTTCTTTAGGATTTTTATCATGAATGGATGTTGGATTTTTTTTAAAATGCTTTTTCTGCATATATTAATAAATCATATATTTTTAGACCTTGCTTCATTTTATATGGTTGTATTATATATTTGATTTGCAAGCATTGAACGATTCTTGCGTCCCTGGTATGGACCCACTTTGTCATGATGTATACTGTTTTGACTATTTATTCTCTTTGCTGTTATTTCTTGGTGATTTTGCAACTGTATTTATTAAAAAGTTTGGCATATTAGTTTACTGTTTTAGTTGACTCTTTATCTGGTTTTGGAATCTTGGATACTTTAGGTACAGGAATGAGTCTGGAAGTACTTTTACTCTTTTAGTTTAAGAATTTGAGTAATATTTTTATATATTCTCCTGAAAGTTTGGAATTCAGTGAAAAGTCCATCAAGTATTGGGCTTTTCTCAGTTCAGAGGACTTTTCTTACTGCCTCAGTTTTCTTGCTTGTTATTGGAATTTTCAGAGTTTTTATGGCTTCTTGTAAAGAAATCCAAATTTGGCAATTCCTAGAAATTTGTTCATTTGCTCCTGTTTTTTGAATTTCTTGAAGTATAATTTTTCAGTAGTTACTAATGATTTTTAGTAGTTACTAAGGATTTTCAGTATTTTGGTGGTGTTTTTGTTTATTTCATCTTTTTTTTTTCTTTTTTTCTTTTTTGTCTTTTGAGACAAGGTCTCGCTGTACAGTTCAGGCTGGCCTTGAGCTCACTTTGAATCCCAAGCTTGTCTCAAAGTCACAATGATCCTCCTGCCTCAGCTTCCCAAGTGCTGGGATTACAGGTGTGCACCACCATGTATGGCATCTTTATCATTATTAATTGCATTGGTAGGGATCTTTTCTTTTCTTCTTTTGATACGTTTAGCTGAAGGGTTGTCTATTTTCTTTCTTCTTTCAAAGAACATATTCCTTGATTCATCAATCCTTTGTATTAGTATTTTAGTCTCAATTTCAGTAATTTCCATTCTTATTTTTATGATTTCCCTTCTTGTACTAAAACTAGATTGTGCTCTTTTTGTTTTTCTAGGCTCTTGGGTTTCATCATTAAGTTACTTATTTGAGCTAACTCTTTGTCTAATGTGATCATTCACAGCAATAAACTGGTTTCATTATGCCTCATAGACTCTTGTAGGTCATACTGGCATATCATTTGATTCTAGGAAGTGTTAAAATTCTTCTTTGTCTTCTTCTTGACTCACTGAGTTTTTAGAAATGTGTTATGTAATGTCTAGCTTTTGGGAGGTAATCAGAGATTGAACTCAGGACTTCATGCATATGCGGGAGGTACTGCTCTACTGAGGAAAATCCCCAGCCTAATGCCAGCTTCTTATAAAACTTCTTTGGCTTATATTGTGATCAATCTCTAATTTCAGTGTGCTATGATCTGACATGGGAAGATTTCATTTATTTAGCAGGAATGTGGACTAGTATGTCATTGCTTTTGGAGAAAGTTCTGTGGGCTGTTGAGAAAAATGTATATTATATCATAACAGGGTAGAACACTCTATAGAAACCTTTTGCTTGACATGTGTTTCAGGTTTGATATTTTCTGTTGATTTTTATTTAGTTGATCAATCTTGTGAAAGTGTGGTCTTGAGGTCCTCTATATGATTTTTGTATGTTCATTTGATTGTTTGTTTTATAAATTTGAGTGCACCTATGCTTGGTCCATGTATATTTATAATAGTTATTTCCTCTTGTTGGTTTGTTTGCTTAAGCAAATGTAGTGATCTACATTACCTCTTCTGATCAGTTTTAGCTAGAATTTTACTTTGAGAGTATAACTACTAAGTTTGCTTGCATTCAGAGTCCTATGCATGCAATATTGTTTTCTATCTTTGGATTTTTATTCTTTGAATTTCTTTGTCCATTAGTTGACCTTTTTTAAACCAACAGATAATTAGTTTTTTTATTTGTGACCCATTCTGCTTATCTTTATCTTTTAAATATAGAATTAAAACTATGTATACATTGGGACTTATTACTGAAAGACATGGAGCTATTCGTATCATTGCATTCTTCTATTGTTGGTCTTTTTTCTTTTTTTTTTTTTAACTCATCGCCTTTCTTGATGTATTCATCCTATGAGAAATTTTGGCTTTGTTGGTTTCATTTTCTTTTCAAACATTTTTATATTTTCATTAGTAATATTTTCATACACATTGATCACATTCGTCATAGGGAATTTGTAGCTGTATATGTATAACTTGGCTTCCTTTTTTTGGTACTGGGAATCAAACTCAGGACCTCATTCTTGCCAGGCATGTGCCTATGCTGCTGAGCTATATCCCCAGCCCTTGGCTTCATTTTTTGTCCAGAATTTTCTTAATTATTTTTGAGCACTACTTTGAAGTTTATGATTTTTTAAAGAAGTTTTTCGCCTTAAATGTCCTTATTTTTTATCACCTTAGAAAAAAGCAATTTTTCAGGAACTACTTCTGAGTTGGAAGTTGTTTTCTTTAGGCCTTGAAATACTTCTCTTCAGTCTTTCTTAACCTTTAAAGTTTGTGTTAAAAATCACCGTTCTTCTAATGAATTTACTGTTATATGTGACATTTTGTTTTTCACTGACAGCTTTTAAGGCACTGCCCTTACTTTGACTTCTGAGGTTTTGACTATCCTATGTTATTTGGATCTTCATTTTTTTTATCTCATAGTTGTTTGGCTTTCTGCAAGCCTTCCTCACCTGTATATTGAATTCTTTCTAGATACTTAGAAAGTTTTTTGCTGTGATTTGTGTTAGCAAAATTTCTACTCCATGTGTGCTATGGAAAGCTTTCCTTGTTTTTTTTTCTTTTTTTTTTTTGGTTTTGGTTTTTCTTCTGGTACCAGGAATAGAACTCATGACCTTGCACTTGCCAGGCAGGTGCTGTGCCACTGAGCTAAATTACCAGCTCCAGAATGCTTTCTTTCTAACTCCAATTACCTTTAAGATAATTTGCTTATTAACATCTAGTAGCTGTTGGATAAATTTTTCACTTTTTCGTATTTTTGATGTTTCTATTATCATAATATCATGTGTTTCCATCTTTGAGATCTATGCCGTTTTTTCTCACACTGGTCATTTCTGATATGAATTTAATAGGATACATTATCTCTGGGACTTCTACTTGACACACTTTAAAGACATCTATTACTCTTGGAATTTGGCACTTATTTTTGAACTGTTTTTGATCAACTCTTCTAATTTTTTATTTATTTCTTCCATAATTATATTGGTCAGTTTTGTTGATGGTTCCACTATCTTTAGGGTTTTATATATATACATATATATATATATATATATATGTGTGTGTGTGTGTGTGTGTGTGTGCGTGTGTATGTATGTGTGTCCACATTAATCATCTCATGCAGCTCAGCTATTTGCAGTGTTCAATTCCTCTGTAATTACATCCCTTGGATCTGCTTTGAAAGAGCTGGAAGGCTTTGGTGGTATTATGTAACCTTGTGTTTTTTCATGTATTTTCTGTGTGTGTGTGTGCTGAGAGTTGAGATCAGACTAAAGAGAAATAGCTGTTTGTACAAAAATCTCTTTAGTTAGTTTCAATTTCCCAACAATGTGTTCTTGGCTTCATTTGTTAATAGATATTGTTTTATCACATCAACCTATTTAATCAATTTAATTGGATTAAAACCTCTTATTGTGTCATAAGGAAAAGTTAATTCTATTGTGTTGTAATTTGTACTATTATAATGGCATCAACGTATCCAACCATAAATTGATCATGAAAGTTAAAATTCATTTGGTATGTGCATTCTTTTATCAATACCCCTTGTGTACTGTTAGACTACTATGTCTGCTATGTGTGGTTTACCTGGGACTTAGAAGGTTGGCAGAGCGTTCCAGGAAAGGACAAATGAAGGGAATATGTCAGTGGGAAAAGACGTAAGCAAAAGAAATGTCAATAGGATAAAGAAGGAATGTTGGTCTTCGTTGGAATTATTTTAGTAGCTGGCATAAAGGGCTAGTATTAAGGGCATTTGAGATGGTAATTGTGCAGGTGGGAGAAGGTACGCAGAGTGCAGAAGTGCATTTAGAACCTGAAAGAGGCTGTGGGACCGTTGGAATATATGTGTAGTTAGTTTTTTTAATCCTCTATCCCAACTTTCCTAAAGCTTACTCCAATGGGCCCCTGTTACATAGATAACGTATAATAGGTGGCTAGGAGGAAGGGGAAAGAAAGGAGATGAGTAAATTAAGAAAAGAGGGGGGAAAGTGTAAGGAAGAGAGAAAATCAAAGAATGAAATGGAAGAAGGACTAAAAGAAGGAGCAGGACAAAGAAGAAAACCTTAAATATTGGTTTTCTATACAACAGCAAGTACTAGAAAAAAAGCAAGGGAAGGAAGAAAAGAATTATGATAGATTAAATTAAACAAGCAACAAATAGATAACAAAATAAAAAAATAAATACCTTCACACAGTTGTTATACCCCTTACCCTGACATCCACACAGCTCATTCTACGCTGGGTCCGTCTGATTGCAAGCTGCCAAGCAGTTTCCCAGGTGGACCTAGACCACGGCATTACCTGCCTGGTGCAGTGAAGACTGTTGCTCCCTCAGATCATTCTGTCTGTAAGTGTTCTCTGGTCATGGCCTCGAACTACCTCAGTCATATTCTCAAGATTTTATTACCTCAACTGATTTGGAGGAAGAAAATTTGGTGTAGTTTGAGCAACTCCTGGTTCTTCAGATCTCCATCAACTTCTCCCAGAGAATTCACACTTTCACTCCTTTCACTGTCTGGCTAATACCATGCTTGTCTCTGTGCCTATCTTCTGCAGGCCTCTGGGCTAGGTTCCATTCTCTATCTCTCTGCCTGAAGTTGTCTTTCTTTCTCAGCACTGTCCATGTAATCTAGGTCTGTGCTAGGCTTGGCAGAGGTTCTCCTTTGCCAGTACAGTGTAGTGGCAGGAAGTGGCACCATCTTGGGCCTTTCCAGTGTTTGGAGACAATAGTAGAGCTTCCACTCTTTTCTGGCTCCTCTGAATCGTCTTCTGACCTGGACATAGTCTCCCTGTCTCCTTTCATGGATGCTCCCCACTCCATTCTTTACTCTGTATGCTTGGAGCAGTCCTGGGTCTCCTGTCCTTTTGTACTCCTCAGTTAGGAGGTGCTGGTAGTAACCTCAATGAGAGTGCACTGGCATTTGTGAGTAGCACACTGAGTAACCCACAAGCACATCACTCTTACTGTATGTGGGTGATATTGGTGACATTTCTTTTTCCCATCAGGCAAAGTTCTCTTCCCGTAGTCCTGCTCTGTGCAGGCAGTGGTTTTTGGAGTCCAAGTGCTTGTCCTTTGATTCTGCCTAGTGCTCCTCCCTCCAGCTTCTTTGAATTTTCAGTTTGCATGTAACTCACTGACTGTTCCCCAAAGTGAGGTTGGAGTGACTACAAGTCTAATGCATCATCGAAGACATCTCTAAAGAGTTGGCACCCTACCTTAGGCTAATCCTTCCCCAAGATAGTGTGTTCTGGGGTTGGAGTGGGATGTCACAGCAGCAAGCAGTTTTACACCCATCGTGTACTTCCAGACAGTAGATAGTGGGCAAGCTAGATTTTGTTTTCATTTACTGTCCAGTGTGAGACTACATCTTTTGCTTCCACTCCAAAGTACCTGTTTTACTTCGGTGCCATCTCAGACACCCTCCACCTTTCTTTTTCCCCCTAGGCAGCAATTTCTCTCTCTCTCTCTCTCTCTCTCTCTCTCTCTCTCTCTCTCTCTCTCTCTCTCTCTCTCTCTCTCTCTCTGTCTCTCTCTCATGTCTATGGAATTGGCCACACTTTTAGGTTTCTATTGACGTTTCCATCGAGACCTACTTACCATAGGTCAACTCAGTTTATTATTCACTCCAATATGCCTTTTGCACATCAATATAATTACATGGTCATGTATCTCCCAGCATTTAAGACAATTGTTTTCTGCAGTTCTTTGTTCTTTTAAATTGATGTGTTTAACACATCATTTTGCAGTGCATTGTTGGGCTTTCTCACTCTATCTTTAGGATGGGTTACAACCAGAGAATACACTTTTCATCCTCTGACCATAATTTATCACACAATTTCAGAAGTGGTTTTACTACTTTAAAAGTTAAAAGAATGAATAGAGGTAGATCCTGCTAAACCTAACTGAAAGGAAACTGAAGCAACAGCATTAATTGCAGCAAGGTGACACCTCACCCATGCTAAAGAAGGTCATTACATGGCTCTGAAAAGAGTAAGTTCTCTGAGACCTACAATCCATTAATGAGTATGTGCCCAACAGCAGCACTGAAGTACGTGAGGCATACACTGATCAAACTGCAAGGTGATAGATATGTCCGCCATTAGACTTGAGGACTTTCAACATTCCTCAATCAATAATTTACAGATCTAGAAGAAAGAAAATCAGCAAAAAATACAGTTATATTATACAGCTGGATATAGTTGACATCTGTAACATATTTCATTTTGCAACAGGAAAATACACTAATTTATGCTCAACTTTTTGACCAACTTTGCATGCTTATATCTGGTAATCTGAACAACTAATTTGAAGACAATATGCAATATAACAACCAGTGGTGAATTCCTACCATCTCGTCTAGTAAAACTCTGTATCATTTCTAATGTTTTTTTAAAATGTTTCTATTTTTTATTCTTTTTAATGGTTTCATCAATCTTGCATTCTTACATTTGGTAATCTGAGCAACTTCGTTGAAGATAACAATATGTAATGTAACAACCACTGTTAATTCCTATCATTTTGTTCTGAAACTCTGTATCATTTTTATTGTTTTTGCTTTGTTTTGTTTTTGTCTATGTTGTTGGTATTTTGCTATTTTTGTTTTTTTAGTTCTCTTTAACACAGAATAAAATTTTAAAAAGATCAAGTGGAACATTCACCATGAATTCTTTCACCATATTCAACATTCACCATATTCTGAGGCAACAATGATATTTACAAAATTCACATTAATGGAAACCATACAAAATGTGATTTCACATCAAAATTGATTTAGCTAAACTTTAACAATGGAAACTTATTTTGGAAACCAAATATATTTAGACTATAATAATACAGACACTTTTAAATAACACAAAAATGCAAAAAAGTCTCAAAAATTTATAAAAATATATGTATCACTAACAATGGATAAAAATACAATTATTGGAATGTGTGAGTTCTGCCAAAAAAAGTGTTTAGATAAAAATGTATGACTGACTATACATGTTAGAAAAGAAAGATCTAAAATAAATATTTTAAGTTTGAACATTAGAAAACTAGGCAAAATAAATGTAAACATGAAATTAAAGAAATAAAAGAAATGGCAAAAGAACTAGAACAAAAATCAGTGAAACTGATCCCATGAAATGAATGTGTTCCATTGGATCCACAGTATCACAAGCTAACAAAAACTACAATAATAAAACAAAGTAGATCTCTTGAAAAGAACAGTGAAGCTGATCAAGTTCTTGTGCTAAGTGATAAAAGATTAAAAATCTAAGGACTAATATCAGAAATTTAAAAACTGGCAGTCACTGAAAATCATATGGGAGGTATTAATAGAATAATAAAGAAAGGCTTAGGACAACTCTTACAGAGTTGATAAATTAGACAACATGGACCATGTTTTTTCAAACTCATCTAGCAAATACATACAAAGAGAAAAGACAGTATGAATTTCTTAACGTCTGTCAATGAAACTGAATTAATAATTACTAACATTCTAAAACAAAAACTTTAATCCAAAATGTGCTTAGTTGTGAATTCTACCAATATTTAAATATATATGATACCAGTTCCAGAAAATAGAAGCAGGATGCAAACTTCCTAACTCATTCCATGCAGCCGTAATCAATGCAAAATATAAAAGATGTTTACAAAAGGAAAACTACACACTCACACCTTAAAAAATAGATATTAAATTTCCCACTAAAAAATTAGTGAATTTATTTGAGAATTAACAATAATCAAATGTTATGATTAACTAGTATTTATTCTAGGTATGCAAAGCAAGTCAACAGTGGAAAGCCAACTAAAAGACTCAGGTCTAGGTTGAAGAAGAAAATATCAAATAGAAATGGGAAAGACATTTTATAAAATTCAGCATGAATGCATTACCAAAAGTTTTACCAAACTGATAAACAAATATATAAAAACTTCCAGCAAACATCATACTTAAAGGTAAAAAACTAGAAACTTTTTCTAAAACTGATAGTAAACCATAAATATCTATTCTCACATTCAACAATGTATTCAAAGTTCTAGCTAATATAATACCACAAGGCCTATAAGAAAGCTATAAAAATCTGATGAAATATCTACATAAATGGGCAGATATTCAATGGAGATGATTTACTTTAATACTGAGAAATACTAAATATTTCTAGGATGTCATTTCTTCTTAATTTGATCTATCAATTCAGTATAAACATGATAAAAACCATAGCAAGTTATTTAGTGGATATATCTAAAAAAAGTTAAATATCAGACACATACTGAACACTCGACTATTCAGCTTCATGATTTACTATAAATTTACAAAAATGAGGATAGTAAGATATTGATGATAAAATGAATAAACTAATGAATGGGACAAAAACAATAGTTCAACATAGAACCACCATAATACGATCAATTTGTCTTTTACAAATGCGGAAAAAAAGGATATTCATTTCAACTATCTAGGTTAAAGATTAATATGCCAAAGTCAACTGATTTCCTATGTACAAACAATGAACAATTGGAAATTGAAATTAAAAATACCTTTATATTAGCATGATAAAGGAAATATTTGCCTGACTACAGAAAAATAAAATGAGGCACTCACATCTAAGAAAAAATTTAGATAGAATGGAAATTAAAGTCTACAAAATACTTCTGAGAACTAGGTGCCCTTGAAATACATACACTGCCTCTCCACACTGATTCACTAAGTGACAAAGAAGTTGCCATTTACACATTTTTGGGGAGTCATTTGATTTTCCAAAAGGGCAGATGAAGATGAAGGGAATGTCTACCTAGTGAACAAACATTTATAGTAAAATTATTTCAAGATTGTTAAATGATTCAGTTTTGGGATACACCTTTAATTTACCCACCGGATGAATATTTCATAGAAAAGTTGGATATTTTTCTTTTCCAACTTTTTTGTAAGAATGATCTTACAGAAGAATATATGATGTTGAAGAACACATCAAATTTGAGTCTATTTTGTTAAATCAGGATCCATTTACCCAAGATTACTTTGTCTTTTGAATAGGGAACGTTATCATCCAGCCCTACTTTACCTTCCAAAACCAAGGTACGTAGTAAAATGGATATCTCCACAGGCACTACGTGGTGACATAAGAAAATGTATGACACTGGTGAAAATAACTCCATTTCAGAGCATGTTTGAATTGAAAAATTATTTCATATTTACCTTATTATGTAAAAACCTGGTAGTCTTCAGGGTGCCATGCAAAAAATTGTTGGTATAATGTTACATAGATTAAAACAACACAGTTATACAGTTTAAATTATTTAAGGAAAAGATTAGATTTCTAGTAACTTTGCTGCATCTACCCATTAATTGACTCAACATTTGTACTACTTTACATGACAGGGAATTTGTTGGATCTGAGGTATAAAATTATCTTTGCAAAAAAAATTATCTTTGCAATGAGTCCTTGGCAGTATTAGGGTAGATAGAAAAGATTTAGCATGATTATAATGTTGTCAGAGTATATGAAATATTACAATTTGCAATGTTGACTGCATATGAATTAGGATATAAATTTCCCTCAGAGTATGTCATAAATGGAAAGTATCCTTACAACATGTTTGAAAAATATTTCGAATAGCTGGAAGCATAAAAGTGAATGTATTCACTGTCAATAATACAAAGATTAAAAGAATGAAAGCAATAGATTAAAGTGAAGGGGAATATTCACACCAGATTAGAAGATGGTTTATCTGAAGATAACCCCTGACCCATACTGGCATGACTCAGGATCTTAGTATATCAACCATAAAATAATAGATTTAGACAGTGTACATGCAGTCTCTCAAATTTCCATTGGCTATATTTAAAAGCTTTTGATGAATATTATGAGCTATTGTCCATGTAACTAAACATATGTGCAAGTACTTTTACCTCAAAACAATACTGTACTTCAAAAAAATCAAACAGATATTTTCTATGTTCATAAAAAATGTTATTCTTTTAAAATAATCTAGGACTTTTTACATCTAGTAATTTTCTCCAACATTTGTCAAACTATTTCATTTCCTGCACTTGAATGCAATTTTCTACCTTCTACTTAAAAGAATGAAATTCATACACTCACAGTAAAATACTGGTACTAAGAAAGATATACCAAAAATGCCTGAGAAAAGATGCTACAGAGTTTTATATCTAATTTTACAAAAAAAGAAAAAGCCAAAAACTAATCAAGGAATTACCATTTTAGGAAGTGTAAGGTCCTTAGCAATTCGTTAGCAGTTCTAAGGGTAGAACCAGTTACAGTGTTATACTTGATATGTGTGTCTAATAATGACAGTGCTTCCATTTTTCCCCACACTGAAAGCTGCAAACTCTATTCAGTGAATACTCCAAAGACAAAAAATGGTGTAAAAGCCAAATAAGCAAAATTAGCACATATATTTTCTGTAGATTTTCCTTTCTTTCTTTCTTTATTTTAAAGGTAAAAGCACAAAACCATATTAACAAATACAGAGACATTTACAAAACAACACAAAAACAATCAAAGTAATACACAATTTCAGACAAGGTGATAGGAAATTAACAATGATCATTGTATTACATATTGTTATCTTCAAATTGGTTACTCAGATAAACAAATATAGGCATGTAAGATTGATCAAACAATGAAACATTAACTGTTCCTTTCAATAAAGCAATACAAATCAGTAGTACAACTATCTTAGCTATCCTGTGTATACCTATATACATATTTTTTCTCTTCTTTCTTTTCTCTTTTCCCTTCTCCCAGTGGTTCTTTAGATTTTTAAAAGAATTTTTTGAATAATAACATAGTCAAACTAAATTGGAAAATGCCCTTAACACATTTTTCAAGTAGCACCTTTTCTATAACTGTGATACAATATCACACTCAAAAAATTTCCATTTGGGCCACAGAGGTAGCTCAAGGTCACAGAGCATGCCTGGAACACATGAGGTCCTGAGTTCAATTCCCAGCACCAAAAAGAAATCATTTGTACAATGAATAGAATATCTTTGTATTTCACATTTTACATTTACTCATTTGTGCGTTTGTATTTATTTGTACTTGGTTTCAGTTCCCTGTCAAGATACAAAACTTTGTTGTTCCCCAAAATTTCCACATGCAATCCTTGATATACACAAACTAAACTTACCCCTAGTCACTGGAAACAAATATCCATTTTCTATCTCTATATTTTGTTTAGAATGTGATATAAATAGAATAATGGAGCATTTTGAACTTTGATATATTGATCCCATTATTTTAAATCCTGTCTGGTAAGTCTCAAATGTATGTTACACCTAAATCTCATTAAACTTTTAGCCTGTTTTTTTAAAAAATTTCATATATGCTTCAGAGTAACTAGAGGCTTAATCTTTCTTTAGTCTTGTTTTTGTCTCTCTTGCTGTCTTACCATTTCTTTAATAACTCTGACAACAATTCATTTGTAATCTACTATAGTACAGGATTCTTCTTACTGTGGTCATAGGATTTGAAGATAGGGGTTTCCTCTGTAGTCTAATGATAGCATCAAAGCAGGACTTCCTCTGTTTTTCCTGCTTGGAGTAAACAGGAATACTAAAGGAAGTTCAAGGAGGGTGCCTGCCCTTCTGTATGGGTGGGAAATCCTCTGGCTATGCCTTTTTCTCTGGAGACTAGGCAGTTCTATTTATAATTCTCTAGCTGTGTGTCATAGTAACTACTTCCATTTCCTCTTTCTAGCTTTTTTACTTGAGACCCTGGTGGAATCCATGGAGGTGAAATTCATGAAAGAGTGGCATTCCCACCTCTCCCTATGGTGTGCTCCCAGCATTCTCCCATTCCCACCCTAGAGCACGCTTAACCTATAGCGGTTCATCCAAATTATTCCTTAAGTTTTTCCCAGTGTACAGCTCCAGCGGCTTCTGCCGAATTTGAAAAGATCTTTGTTGGGACTCTATCGTCTGTCCTCATTTGGGGGCAATTGTTTGCCCAGCAACCCCTATTCCTGAAAGTTTAAAAACTAGAGTGAAATTTCAATTTTTTTCCTGTTTTTAAATGTAAGGATGAGAGTTAAGACTTCCAAATTCCTTAGTTGGCCACTGCTTGATTTTGGTTTGTTTCTTTTTGAGATAAGGTTGGGCACAGATTCAGGCTATCGTTTTAAAGCAAATTACTGAGTATCTGGGATTTCAGGTGCAGACTACTAAATTCACCTTGTTTTCCTTTTTTTTTTTTTTTTTTTTCATTTTCATGAAACTTTGCAATTTTTTCCAAGATGTTGTGTTTATTAATAGTTTGTACATTCTGCTGTTGGATCGTATTCCATAGCATGAATGCATTCCTTCAGTCTTTACCTGCTGAACAGTATTTGGTCTGTTTTCCATTGGGAGGTTAGGAATGATGCTTCTGTGAACATTTGTACATATGTCAGCTTTATGTGAACATATATGTTCATTTCTCTGAGACAAATGTCCAAGATTATAGTAGCTGGCTTGCATGGTAATTGTATGCTTAGTTTTATGGTAAAGGGCCACATTTTTTTCCAGTTTGGTTTTGTCATTTTACAGTTTTATCAGAAATATGGGAATAATCTAGTTTCTCCATATTCTTACTAGCATCTGATGTGTAATTTTTGCCACATGTGTTACAAAGAAATTATTTAAAATTGTACCTGATGTTAGTCTTTTCACAGCATTGTACACTTTGAAATAAATATTATCACCATTATTATTTCCAATGTTTACTGTTTGTTTAACTGTTTGAATGACAAAGACTTTGTACATTTTTATGAGCTATGATGGGATATTTTGATTCATGTATACATTAAGAGGTTCTCAACAGGATTTTATCATTTCTATGTGGTTTGCACTAAAATATTTTGTTCTAAATTTTGGTATTTATATACATGTGTGTTAATTCCTGGAAAGTGATTCAAAAATATGTGACAATATGCAAATTAAGATTACATATATAAAGTATTTAAGAGAGCTCCAGGTTCAAAATACAATTTTTCATTACATTGTTTTTCTCTCATGACTCTTACACTTTTCCTGCATGTCCTCTTCTATTTCTCAAACATGTCCCCCAAGAAAGTTAAAATTTGTTTAATCTGTGTCCTAATGTCCAAAATTTCTACTAGATTTCATTACTATTCATCCAACTGTATTAATGGTTGTTGAGATATTAAAATTTCACTATAAGCATGATAAATCAATTATAGTGTTTTCTTTAGTTTACATTATATTATATGGTTATCGCTTCCCACTGTTCATGGATATTTCAGGACTTGTGTTTTGGCATCAAATTTAGGTCCATATATTCCATATAAAGGGATTCTTGAAAAATAGACTTTATTGAAATGGCAAGAAATCAATAAAACACAAACTTACTTTAAACCTAAGTGTAAGACTAGAAGAATAAGTGTCAACAACATCTTACCTTGTGTAGAAAGAGGAGAGTGAAAACATATTGCTAGTACTTACTATAGCATTACTGAAGGGGATATTAGAAATGAACACAGTGATTTCCTGGGATAAAATGTCTTATAGGGAACTGTGGTCTGAACTGGAGAGGGACAATGAGCAGGTCAGGAATGAGAGTAAACACTTCACTTACTTTTTCTTACACCTCAAATGTTGAACTATGAAAACCTAATACCTATAAAAATTAAAAGTAAGCCTTGTGTTAAACTTCCAACCATAAAATAAAATTAAAGTTATTTTAATAGATAAAATTTTAAAGTTTTGTTTCTGTATCTATTACAAACCATGAGAGTCTTTGTTATAAAGATGAGGATATGCTGCTTTTTTTGTTATAGTTTTAAACATAACACAAATGTCCTCTTTGTCTCACTCACTTCATGGACACTACATGTTTTCTTCTGGGCAATGATTAACATTTCAAGCAGTTGATGTTGAAGATGCATCTGAGATTTGCAAGTGTTACTTAGTGATAGATTGAAGATTTTTTTTGTGTGAAAATTCGAGTAGAGTTAAGGAAAAACTACTTGAGCTTATGATTAGAACACACCTTATTACTTAAGTTTAGGTCTACAGAATTCCTGTACATGTATTTCTTTTAAAAAGTAAGAGGGAATACTTTAAGGAATCCTCAGTGAGACTTTTAAGTTATGTTTACCATGAATCCCAAATATTCACACACTATAGCTTTTGGAAGATCTATTTAAAAACATCTGCTAATTTGAAAATCATTAGATAACACAAATAAAATTATATAAATCATATTATTTTTATTATTAATGCAATGAGAAGTGGGAAAGATAAATTGTCATGGGAGATATTCCATACAACTCTCATTTAAATGTCAAAATTCTGATTATGAATTTTATCCTACATGATGCAGTATATAGTGATCCCACTTGAATTATTTACCTATCAATATATCTTCTTTCTATCATTATGTCTTTTTCTATTTATATCAAACTATCATTTGTCTGGTAAACTCTCTAGCTCTCCAGTTATTTAATTTTGTTTATCATGAACATTCTTGAAATGAATTACAATGATATCTTTGTTCATGAACACTTTTGTTTGCAAACAATTTGGTTCACAAACAGATGCAATTGGCAAAATTTTGTTTTTGCTTGCAAACTCCTCATTGGGTGGCAAACATGACCATGACTATCTTTTCCAGACAAACACAAACTTAGCCATCTTTTCCAAAATTGTGGAATTAATTACATTCCCAAAATGAGGTACCACTGTATTATTAAAAAGTTAAACTATAAACTGCATGCCCACAATATTATACAGTACTAGAAAAATCTAATTAATTTTCCCCAATCAATTATAGCACTGAAATATATGCTACATAAAAGTACAGAAATGCACAAATCAGTCTTGGATCACAAAGACTTCATATTATGTTGAAAGTAGTGAAAGGGGAAGGTTTCAGGGAGGCACTCATGGGCAGATAAAATTTGAGAGATATTTTGAAGGGTGAGTCTACATTCTCACATATATATATATATATATATATATATATATACTATATACTATACACATAGACGTATTTATATATACATATACTGTATGCATATTTTCACAACTCATGAACAGAAAACTTTTCTTAAATACTGCCTTGTAAGCACTAAAATTACACACTCTGAGAACAAAGTTTACATATAGTAATTTCTGAAAAGAAATTATGTTAAGAATTTTCTATGATTTTTTATTAAATTCAGTACAAAGACTGACTAGAAATTTTATACATAATTATGAGAAGAGCATAACAATATTTGATGGAAATTTTATCTATATACTTTACTAAAATCTATTAAAATTTAATCTACCATTCGAGACTCCTCAAATGTTCATATTTCCTAGTAGATTAGATCAGAAAATAATTCTAGAAGTGTTTTATGCAGTGATATTAGTTTATATTTCTGTTGTATCACAGTAAGCCCGTGTGTCTCTGACCAAATCATTTCAAATATAGACCAGATCAAGAATATAGACATAATGTGTATTTAAATCCTTATGAACATTTCCATTCTAACTTTTATAGTTACTCCCACTTTTGGAAGGCTAGTTGGAAGAAAACTGTCATGTTTACAAAACTTTGAATCTCTCATTGATTTCATTCTTTTTTTCTTTTCTCCATCTACATTTCCAGTCAGTATAATCATATATTTACACATATAACAATTAGGATAAAAATAAAAACAAATTTGCAGTGGAAAAATATGAAAACTTCCTGTATCACACATCATATTTAGAAATGAGAATTTCTATGGTTAATTCACAAGCAGCTCAAGGACATGCAATATAGGAATATGTTTATTTCTATATAAAGAAAATGCATCATAAAACCTGTAAATGTTGTATGGCTAATAATATTCTCTTATACTTCATCAAAAGTTGAAGTGATAATAGTTAAATAATCATTTGGTTATTCATTTTATGGGTCTCATTTGGTGTGGAGAATCTATATCTATAACTACATCTATGTCTATCTATATCTATATATGAAATGCACCCATGTATGTACTTCCAAGTTAATCTCTTTCTTATTTAAATTCTATAATTATTGTTGTTCTGTAGATAAGGAAATTTTAACCAGAAAGTTGTTTACCTCATGTATTACCACATCAATTTCAATGACAATCCTTTCCCTTCAAAATATTTGCAAACTTTTATTACAATGTTGTAAGTTATATTATGTTATAATGTTATTGTATTACACAGCATTCTCCAAATATCAAAATGATCTCTTACAATTAAATGGTAAATTTGAATAAGTTCCTTAAGTATCTCTTCTCTTGTCAAATATTACAACATACAGGATACTGTAATGGTTTGTGTCTAGATGGCCCCCAAAGCCTCATGCACTCATGGGGCATTCTTCTAGAGTGTATGATTGAGTCATGGTCCAATGTTGGGATTATGGGTATGAGTGCTACACCTGCTCTGGGGTGGGTAGTTTGCATACAATGTAAAGGAGGGATAGAGGCTTGCTTTCTCAGCTACTCCTCTATTTCTTTTTTTTTTTTTTTTTTTTTTTTTTTTTTTGGTTTTTCTCCGGTACCGGGAATGAACTCATGACCTTGCGCTTGCCAGGCAGGCGCTTTTGCCGCTGAGCTAAATCCCCAGCCCCTAATCCTCTCTTTCTTGCTCTTGCTATTTGTACTGCTTTCTGCTGTCATGAACTGTTGCCTTTTGCCATGTGCCACTCTGCCTTGAAGCCAGCTGAGTATAACCTGAACCTTCACAAACAGCTAAATAAAATTTTCTTTCCTTAATTTTTGTTAATAAGGGAAAGTAACCAAGTCCAAATTTGATACTAGAGAAGTGCGTTCATAGCTGTGACTATACCTGACCATGTGGTTCAAGATCCTTGAGAATGATTTGTGGGAAGTTTTGGGAAGGGTTTGGAGATATTTGCCTGAAAGAGAAGTGCTAGACCATTCCGTATGGGAGATTCTGGTTAGACCTCAGAAAACCAGAAGGCTGATAGAAATCCTGCTGTTAAAGGTCAGGTTTGGGAGGTTTCTGTTGGGAACAAGGACTACATTAGGTGCTTGATTCCAGATGATGTGTCTTATGGCTTCGCACAAAACTTGTCTGCATTTTGCTTATGTCCAGAGACTTTGCCTGAGGCTAAGGTTAAGGGTGGTGGACTGATTAATCTGGCAGAAAATATTTCAAGGCAGTTGAATGTTGAGGCCATGGCATGGCTGTTCTTGGGGACTTTTAACAAGATTTATGTTGAGAATCAAGAGCAAAGAGCCCAGCAAAATGATTTAAAATGTTATGAGTTTGGCCAGGAAAAAAGCTCCAGTAAAGCTGTGAACTGGAAAGGTAGAGTTGAGGAGATCTCCGCTGCTGACAAAGAACAGGAGAATAGAAAAGATGGCCTGAAGGCATCACAAGAAGCAGCAAGTCTCCACCATTTGCAGCCTCAAACCCAGAAAAGTGAAAGACTGCTTTGGAGAAAGCTTCAGAGAGCCATGTTCCAGAATGGTGGCAGCAGTTGCACCAGGTGGCAGAAGGGCAATAGCTTTGAGAATCTGTTACTCAGAATCAGTTTCAGAGTGCTCAGGAATTCAGGTACTCCACCTCTACAGCCAAGAGAGGAAAAAGCCTGGTTACTGCTCAGACCTTGGCACCATCCATGTGGCACTAGTTCTAGGTTCATGCAGAATGCAAGAATTCTGAGATTAAGAAGGTTTCCACCTAGATTTCAAAAGGCCTGAAAGGCCAGGCTGTGTGACCCTGAGAGGGTAGTATGTGATGCTGTGGGTGAGAAGCCTAAAGTGCAGTGGAGAATGCAAAAGTTTGGAAAAACCAAGAATGTGGATCTTTTATGGAAAGCTGCAAGGAGGGAGCAGAGCAGGACCAAGAGAAAAGCTGTGGGACCTGTAACCAACAAAAGTGCCATAGTGAAGCTATGCAATCCCTATGACGCTCACAAGTATCACAGACTGCTTCAGACATTCCATATGGAACTGTAGGACTTATTGTTTTTCCTGCTGGATTTTGGACTTGCTTTGGTCACAATCTTTGTATCCCCATTTATATCTTTTGGAATGGTAATGTTTATCTTGTACCATTTAATGTTGGAAGTGTTTAATTTTTCATTTGTATACGAGCTCACAGCTAAGAGTCTGCCTTTGGTCTTGGAGAAAACTTGGTACTTGGACTTTTCAGCAATGCTGAAACTGTCAGAACTTGGGCAACTCTTAGAGATGGGCTTAAAGGCCTTTTGCATAAAGGGTTGTACATGAGTCTTTGGGGATCAAGGGAAGGATATTATGTTTTGTGTCTAGATGTCCCCCAAAAGCGTCATGCAGTCATGGGGAGGGCTTCTCGAGTTTATGACTGATTCATGGTCCAATGTTGGGTTTATGGGTTTAAGTGCTACACGTGCCCTGGGGCAGGTAGTTTGCATACAATATAATGGAGGAAAAGAGGCTTGGTTTTGGCTGCTCCTCCCTTTGTGGCTCTTGGTGCTTTTGCTGTTTTCCACAGCCATGAACTATTGCCCTCTGCCATGTGCCACTGTGCTTTGGAGCCAGGTGAATATGGACTGAAACCTCCACAAACCGAGCTAAATAAATCTTTCTTTCCTTAATTTTTGGTGTTAGATATTTTGTCTCAGTAACAATAGAAAAATAACTCAGATAGATACTTTATCAACTGAACTAGAATTTGTTTCTTTTATTTCATAATACATTGATTTACTTATTAAGAAAACACTTTCTCAAATTTCCATACCTAGTTTCCAGTAATAAAGGATCATTTTCTGTCAAAGCTAAAATTCAAAATTCTTCCACAGATACAAAAAGAAGACATGTTTAAGAATTTTCATTAGTTATGGACTAAGGAATGAATTAGATGTTGAAACAACTTTAAAAGAGAAGCTGAAATATAGAAGTGTTCAAGCTGCAGTAATACTATTGGAACGACTGGAAAAGGAAATGGTTTTCCACAGGGTGAGACGAGAACATAAAATAGTATTGAACAGATGTTTAATATCGCTAATATCTCTCTGTACAAAAATTAATAGAAGTGATATTTATTGAATATCAAGGAGATATTCAATAAAACAGAAGAGAGTTTACAACTCTACTAATCCTGTAGTAACAGAATAGCAAAATTGAAAAAGGGAGGAAAACAATGAACAATGCTAGAACCAAGTATCTGGAAGTATAGGTAACAGTTTCCTTGAAATGCAGACTTATCTGTAGTGGGTCTATACCAAAATAATGCTTGGAAATAGCTGCAAATAGAACAAATCCATGAATCTTTGAGATTATTCCTTTAAGGATGATCTAAATTCACTCAATATTTGCAGAAAAGATCGGGCACATTCAGGATGGTAGGGCCAAAGTCTCACTCATTATTTGCCAATAGAAATTTTTAAAATTTTATTTAAAATCTTTAAATTCAGCAATGATTTACTGCTTATAATTACTATCAGCAGCAGTATGCCTGTGTGTATTTTTCCTTCTAAGAGCTTATCACATCCAAGTTTTGTAAAACTCTACTAAATAAATTATGAACTACAGCAGAAAATTTTTAGATTAAAATAAGCATCCTTAATGCATGGCATACAAACTAGTATGTATAACCTCAGATAAAACGATCTGCTGACAAATTTAAATGTTACAATTAAAATTCTAGAAGTAAGCCAGTACTAAAGATGGCATATAAAGCTACTGCAAATAGGGCCTGGGGATTTAGCTCAGCGGCAAAGCACCTGCCTGGCAAGCGCAAGGTCGTGAGTTCAGTTCCCGGTACCAGAGAAAAACAAAAAACAAAACAAAACAAAACAAAACAAAAAAAGCTACTGCAAATATTACAAATGTTCAAGAAATTTTTTGAGAATTATTAAATAACATTTATATATTAGTTGAGTGATGCTGAAAATAATGAGATAAAATATACAAAAAATAAAACACTAGAATATTGAAAAATGGCCATTAAGGAGAAAAATAAACATAGCTTCAGATAAATTGTACTGTAAGGTATTTAAATTGTTACCTAAGAACATATTTCCAAGGCTGTCTTATTGCAGCACGTTCAGTCTTTCATAGGGGAACAAAATTAGTTGGAAACATTAAAATATGTTGAATAGATTACCAATATTTTCCTTCTTTTAAATGTGAACATTAAAACACAGGATTGCAGTAGAATCTAGACTTCTGATTCAAATCATTAGGAGCTGACAAATCTTATGTGAGTTCTGTACATGATTAAATAACCAGAATTTACTGTTCATTATTTGGTAAACATGGGTCTGTATTTTAGAGAAGGTGTAGACACTGAATGTTTAGCATACTTCTATAGCTGGTTTTTTGATTGTCTTTTTTCTTGGGTAAAAAAGTGTAATTTTTTTTTCTTTTTGTGTTATTTTGATTTTATTCTGCTAAAATATTAAGATAGAATTAAAGGTTTTAGATCTTTCAATTTTAGAAATGATGGAAAAACATAAATTCATAAAAATAAATATCATAGAAGACAATGATTTACTCAAATTATACAAAACTACTAAAACACCATTATGTATTTTTAAATTTTCAATTTAGAAAAAAATTCTTCATTATTGAAGTTAAAGAAAATAAATCATTTAAATATTTAACTATGTTCCTTTTAATTGTACTTTATGCAATTCAGTATGAAGCACTGTATTTTAAAAATAAAATGAACTTTATAAATAATAATATACAATTATATTTTTTGTTTTGTGGTGATAAACATGGTGAAGAGACACTATTTTTATAAGAGTTACAGTTTCACATATACACAGAAATGGAATGCATATGTTTCATACATGGAGCCACAAGACAAACAGATTTTTAACATGAACAGATTGCTCCCACAGGGATTTATGCATAAACCCTATTTAATAGCATTCAGATACACACCTTCAGTTTTTGATTCAAAGATCTCAATTTGAACCATACATACAAGACTACAACTTGTATATTATAAGCCAAGCAGAAATAAAAAATTGCCATAATGTTTATTTAAACTCAATCATCTATGTATTTCAAATAGATCTGCATAAGATAATAAGATCATTAGAGCACCAATTAAAGTAGTTAATTGATAAACTGAATTTAAGTGTTGTCTAAGATGCTTAAGAAAAAGTCTGTTAAGATTTTCTTCCCCTTAAAAACAAGCATTTTGGGACCTATCAGTCAGTGCTCAGTGGAGAAACAGATTTAGTATAAGATATATAAATAATGAAGGATTTTCAAGATAGGTGTATAATGGTTACCCATTGAGTCAACAGTGGAAGAGTGCAGAGGTCTGTCTGTGTGCTGGAGATCTGAAGGTTTCAGTCAATTTTTTTTTTTTTATTTTAAACATGAAAGATTAAGGTAAAGTCCGTCTATGCCAATTTTCTGTAGGGTTTTCATCATGAATAAGTGTTGGACTTTATCAGAAGCATTCTGTGTATCTATTGAGATGATCATTTGATACTTGTGTTTAGCTCTGTTGATATGGTGTATCATATAGATTGACTTGAGTATATTGAACCACCCCTGCATTCCTGGGATGAATCTCACTTGGTCATGGAGTACTATCTTCTTGATGACTTGCTGCATTCTATTAGCTAGTATTTTATTGAGAATTTTTGCATCTATGTTCATTGGGGAGATTGGCCTATAGTTATCTTTTTTGGTTAGTTCTTTTTCTGGTTTTGGTATCAGGATAATACTTGCCTCCAAGAATGAGTTTGGGAGAATTGCTTCCCTTTCCATTTCTTTAAAGAGTTTGAAAAGAGTTGATATTAAATCTTCTCTAAATTTCTTGTAGAATTCATCTGTGAATCCACCAGGACCTGGATTTTTTGTTGTTGTTGTTGGAAAGATTTTTATTACATTTTCAATTTCATTGGCTGATTCTGGTTTATTCAAGATTTTTATAACTTCTTCATTCAGTTTTTGTAATTCATATGTATCTAGGAATCTATCCATTTCTTCTGCCTTTTCAATCCAATGAGAACAAAGATTTCCAAAGTAGGTATTGATGATCTTCTGAATTTCTACAGGATCTGTAGTGAAATCACCCCTTTCATTCCTTATTGCATAGATTTGAGCTTTTTCTTTTCTTGTTTGATAAGGTTGGCTATGGATTTATCAATTTTATTTATTTTTTTCAAAGAACCATTTATTCTTTGTATTGTTTTCTTAGTTTCTATTGCATTTATTTCCACTCTGGTTTTTATAATTCCTTCCCTTCTTTGGGCTTTGGGATTAACTTGCTCTTCTTTTTCTAGAAGTTTGAGGTGTAACATACGGTTGTTTATTTGTGTTCGTTCTGTTTTCCTGATGTGGATATCCACTGCTATAAATTTCCCTCTGAGGACGTTTCATTGCAATCCACAAGTTCTAGTAGTTTGTATCTACATTTTTGTTTGATTGCAAATATTATTTAACTTCTTGTATAATTTCTTCTGTGACCCATTGATTGTTCAGGAGGGTAGTATTCAATTTCCATGTATTTATGGAGCTTTTGTGATTTCTTTTATCATTTATTTCCAGTTTCATTGCACTACGGTCCAATAATATGCATGGGATAATTTCAATTCCTTTGCATTTACTTAAGCATTGTCGTTATTGTGTTTTTGTCACTTTTTAATTTTTTAAGAAATAAAAGAATGAAAATATATTGACAAACATAAAGACATGAACAAAACATCATAAAAGAAATAAAAGCAGTACAGAATTGCATACAAGTTGATAAGAAATTAACAATGTTTTTTGTATTACATAGTGTAATCTCCAAATTGGTTGCTCAGATAAGCAAATATTGGCATGTAAGGTAGATCAAACAATTGAACATCAACTGTTCCTTTTAGTAGAGCAATAGAAATCAGTAGTACAAGGCCTAGAGCTCACTGTAGGGTTCCCTGAGTGTCTTTATCAAGAGACTCAAAGGTCTACAGTGGAAGGCTGAAGTGTCTGTGCTGGAGAGCAGGAAATCCAGTGTGAAGTCAAAGACTGGAGCTCTTCCACAGAAATAAGTGATCCTTCTATCTGCCTTTCCCTTTTATTGTATTTGAATTACAAGCCTATTGGTTGGTGTCATTCTTACGCAGGATGTGTCTTCTGTCTTCAGTAAATCCATACAGCCATATCCACAACCATGGTGAACCAGTCAAGCATTTCTTACTTAAGTTGACACAACAGCTAACTCTCATGAAAGCTGATTTTAAGCAGAAAATTAATTGGACTTAGTGGGTTTCATCAAATTTAATTTATAGAACACTGAAATTATTCTTTCTTCAAAGTTACTTATAACATTAAAGCAGTGTACCTGATGTGTATTGCTGAATCTGAGTCTTTAAGAAAATATTTGAGCTGGGCATGGTGGCACATGCCTGTAATCCCAGCA
>NW_004955411.1:28525449-28532669 GCF_000276665.1 Chinchilla lanigera
AAAAAGAAAAGGAGAAGAAATTTGTTATATGCTGCAGGGATCAAAAGAAATGGAAAGGTAATATAACAAGAATTTAAAAATGGGAGAATGCATCTACATTTTCTCCTTTAGCATTGCTACCATATTTCTAGTTATGCATAACTGGAGTAGAGACTAGAACACTAGTTTGAAAGCTGATGAAATACAGCAGAGAGACGTGATGGATGCTTCATGGGGTAGGGACTTAGATATTTCAAGTTTTATAATTTAAGAATTCTGACTTTAAATCATTTTAATTACCAGCTAATAATAGCTTTTTGAACATTCATGGCAATGTAAACATATAAAAAGGCATGAAGTTGATTAGAATAAGTACATTTTCTTTGCTTTTTTGAATCAATACATGAAGAGTTTTTAATTTTACCAACTCCTCTCATATATTATGCAACCAATAAAATTGCATTAATCAGTTAGGTTTTTCCAAATATGAGAACTTCAAATCAATACTCAGTTTATTATTTTACTCTCTAATATAAAAATAAATTTTAATAAAACTTATTGGTTCATATTTGTTGAATCATGACTACCAGAAAATTTTCTCTGGAAAGAAATAAGATATATAGTCTAAAAAGGTTTATTTTAAAAGTTACAAAAGTTTCTTACAAAGATAATTATTTGTAAATAAAAGTACAAATATATTTCAATTTTTTCATACTGCTGTTAGCTTGTTTATTATAGTAAGAAAGCAGCCTAAGGGAGAAAGATATTTTTAAAGTAAACTAGAAAAATATTAAATAATTTCACATTAATAGAAAAAAGGCAGTTGGGTTATAAAATCTTACCAGTGAACCCAGTTTTGAAAGTAAATGCTGCTCTTTTTTGTTTGTTTGTTTTTCCAGTACTGGGAATCAAACTCACGACCTTGCGCTTGCTAAACAGGCGCTATGCTGCTGAGCTAAATCCTCAACCCCTAAACGCTGTTCTTTAAACTTTATTATATATTACTATATAAATGTGAAAGTACATTCTTATTCCATTGCATTTATTTTTACTGTAATCTTCAAAAGTATGTTATTAATAATTTCAATGATATATTTGACTAAAATTTGAGAAAGTAACAAAGGTTCTCAAATGTATAGGATATATCAGTATATATTACTGGTATATGTACAGAAGAAAAGGAAATTTTTTACATTTGAAAGACAACTCCTATAACAAATATGTATATTTGCACATAATTTAATTGTTCATATTTAAGTAACAATAGTATTTACAACAAAAAGTACCTATTTAAGATACTGGTTTTCTTCTTGGAGCTATCTCATTAGCTTGTATTTTGCAAATTCTATTTCCTTTGTGCATTTATATGTTTACTAAATCAAAAATATATATACACCTGAAATTTATCAGCTAAATCAGTTTCATTTTAAAATCTTCTGTTACATTTTCACTTTTACCTAGTGTTGTAAACAACATTTCTTAACCTATGCTTACCCATGGATTGTTAAAAGAAAAAAAATTCCTTAACGGTGTCTGCCATCGTCTCTCAAATCTATCACGGCAGTCTTCAAACTCACATAGTTGTTTCTACTCTTGTCTGAATATTATCAGTATTATACACAGTCATGACAATATTTTAAAGGAGTTATATCACATTATTTCACAACCATTACACACAACATGCTGTCATTGTCCTGCTGTGGGAGACCCCATCAATCCTCAGATTCTCTTTGATCTCTCTATTCTTTTTTTCCTCAGCCTGGCTTCCTAGGTCATTGACCCTGACAATTCTTCTCGTTTGTTTATTACTGGATTACCCTGAATTTGTGCTTGATGAAGTAATTTGGCACTTACACAACCCTATGCTTTGGATATCTTAGGCTCATTTTATTGTGTGGTTTTACCTTTGTGCAAGTTCTTGTCTGAGAAATTACCTTTCTGATAATTTTACCAACGTGGCACTCCGGAATTTTCTTTAATCTATTCTCCCTTTTCACTAAAATGAGAACTATTATTTTAGTGCATATACATTTAATATGTATTATATATAAAATAATATTTTATAACACACTACCCATCCAATTTTACTATGAAGTGGAAACAAAATATACAGTGCTCATTTTAATAAAAAAAAAAAAACTCCAGTAAAAGAATCATTAACGTTAATTCCCCTCAAAATAGTCTCTCTTTTTCAAACAAATTTGTTCCTACATTCTGGCCATTATCTGAAGCAGTTCTATAATACTCCAGTACTCTTCCCTGAAAATCTTTTCACAGAGTGATCAAAAGTGCCCTCCAAGGAAGAGTGTGATCCTGAAAAATTGTAGTATGTCCTCATGCAGTCTCTTCACTTGATCTGCCACCATACAATTTCTGTCTCTTTCTTCTGTAAGACACAATGACCATGAAAGGTAAAAGTTTTGAATGATTGAATCCATCAAGGCAGCCATGATAGTGCAACTAAAGGGAAGCAGGAAATAGGGCTATACTTAGCGAACTGACTTTGTGATGTTTACAACTTTAAACCACCTCCAACATTCTTGCTTCTTCTCTTTGCTTGTCTGTGTCCTTCCAGCCCAGAAGATAGACACTTATCTCCCGCAATTTTCTATCCAAGTACTTAATTGTTCAGATCTAGTACTACATAGTATAGTGGTTTCAGAATGTTAAGCACAAGCCCATGAGAAATTAATTTGGTAATTAAATTATACTGCTTAGGTATAATTCCCTTGCATGTAGCCATGCAGATTATATTAATTTTCAAAGTGATTTAGGACAGCACATTTATTCCCACTACCACTGATGAAATATCTTAACATATTTATGATGCATTTACACCCTGTTTTTATAAATTTATATTCCTACTAAATTCTTCTGATATTTTATTTTTATTCAAAATCTGCATACATTATGGGTTACTCTGTGTTCTGTGTGATTTGGGAAAATGTATAGTATTACATTCACCATGGAAAAAAGTATTCCAAGAAAAAGACTGCATGTTATATTGCCATCTGCATGTTATACAGAACAGAATTACTGTCATAAAACATAAATTTTGTATTTCTCTGATTCAATATTTCTTCCAATCCCTGACAACCGTAGATCCCCTACCTATCTTTATAGTATTACCTTTATAAAATATTTTTTATTCTTATGTCATACAAAGTGCAGCTTTACAGACTAGCTCATTTTATTCAGCCATATGTGACATATTTGCAGTACGTAATGTTTATATTCCTTGTGTGGAGTGCTGCATGTACATATACAAGCATGTGTTATCCATCTTTTCATATCCTTTCCCTCCACTCCTTCTGTATCAGTCAGTGATCACTACAGAAACAGATTCAATGTAAGATATACAAATAAATAAGGATTTACAAGATAGGCTCACAGTGGCTGACCGCAGTGTCAGATGTGGAAGAGGGCAAAAGTGCTGTCTGTGCACCGGCAAATGCAGTCAAAGGACGAAGGCCTGGATCTCACTGTAATGTCCTGTGCAATCTGAACCAAGAGGTGGAAGGGTTTGCAAGGGAAGGGTGAAGCATCTGCCCTAGAAGGCATAAGGGTCAATGCAGGAGGCTGAAGAATCTATGCTGGAAGCCAGGAAACGACATTCAAGCTGAAGGTAAAGGTGCAGAAGCAAATCTTTCTTCTTCATTTCCCTTTTATATAATTCAGTCTATAAGCTTATTTTTCGGTGCCACTCACAGCAAGCATGAGTCTTCCATCTTCAATACATCTCTTCAGCTACACCCACAACTATACTTAATGCAATTTAGTAGAGCATTTCTTACTCAAGTTAATGCAATTAGTTAACTATCACACACTCCCTCGATCTCTTGGCTCTCTTCCTGTTTGAGAAAGGTCTATCTCTCTACTTCCAATTATTAATCTTCTATTTTGATTTTTATTTTGAATTTGGATTTCTCATATGAGTGAAAACGTGCACTATATAAGCTTTCACATCTGATTTATTTCATTTACTGTGATTGTTTCAAGATGGATCTATTTTTCTACAAATGAGTTAAGTTTATGTTTCCTTCTGACAGAGTAGTACTCCATTGTGTGTGAATATCACATTTCATTCATCCATTCATCTCCTGATGGACATAAAGACCGTTTCCAAGATTTAGTTTTTTGAATTGTGCTACTATAAATATGGATATGATGTCTTTAATTCTTTTGTGTATGATATCTTTAATTCTTTTGGAAAAACACTTAGAAGAGCAATAGCTAGATCAATTGGAATTTCTAGTTTTAGTTTTTTGAGGACTCTCCATACTGGATTCCATAGTGCTCATAGTAGATTATATTCTTATTAACAATGTAGAAAAGTCCATGTTCTCCATAGATTCAGCAGCATTTATTATTAAACTCTTTTATGATGGCCATATTTTCTGAATTAAGATGAAATCTCAGTATTGCTATAATTTGTAGTTCCCTAAAGCCACCAATGTGGGGCCTTCCTTTGCTGTGCACAAACTTTTACATTTGATAGGACCCTATTTGTTGATTTTTAGTAAGGTTTATTGTGTGACGAGGTTCCGTTCAGGAAATCTCTCCCTACACCTATGACAAGAGTTTTAATTACTTTATCTTCTGCTAAGTTGTTTCTGTATTAAAATTTAGCTCTTTGATTTCATTCCATTCTGATTTGATTTTAATACACGGTGAGAAATACAGGATTAGATTTACTCTTCCACATGTGGATGGTCGGTTTCCCCAGATGATTTACTGAAGAGGGTATCTTTCCACCAGGGTAGGTCTTTGGCCCTGCTGTGAAAATCAAATAGGTGAATGTGCTTGGGGTTGTTTCTACTTCCCCTATTCCATTCCACTGATCTTCATGTCTTTTTATGCCAGTATCTCCTGCTTTTCTCTTGTTGCCCAAGAGTACATTTCCAATCACGATCTCTTCTGGTTCCATGTAAATGTTCAGATTGCTTCTTCATTTATGTGAAGAACTGGTATTTTCATTTTGAATGCATTAAATCTGTATTCTTATTTTTTCTCTATTTTTTGTTTTGTATATAGGTTTTAGAAGTATGGCCATTTTTTTTTTTCCAGTACTGGGAATCAAACTCACTACCTTGCACTTGCCAGGCAGTCGCTGTGCGGCTGAGCTAAATCCCCAGCCCAATGACCATTTTGACTACGTTTTTCTTCCCCCTGTATTCAGGAATAGGGGCTGTCTTTCCATCTTCTGACGTTCCTTCAATTTCTTTTTTTTTCAGAGAACTATATATTCATTGTAGAATTCTTTCACTTCATTAGTTATGTTAAATTCTAAGTAACTTTTGTTACTGTTCTGAATAGGATTTTTTTCTAATTACATTCTCAGTGAGTATATTATTAGTATACAGAAACAGTATTGATTGTGTTTTGCATATTCTGCTACATTCCAGTTTTTTGGTGAAGGTTTTAGAGATGTCATCTATGTAGAGCATCTACATGCAAATAATGATAATGTGACTTTTTCTGAGTTGTTTTGCTTAATCATATTTTCTCCTTTTGTCTGTATTTGTATTGTTTATTTTTTCCTATTTCTCTTCTAGTATTTTTATTACAGTGTTGAACAGAAGTGATAATAGTGGACATCCTCATCATTTTACTGATTTTAAGAGGAAAGCTTTCCACATTTATATGATGTTGCCATATGTTTGTTATAAATGGCTTTTATCATACTGCAATAAGGTCCTTCCATAACTATTTCTTCAGTATTTTTTAACTATTAAATGATATTGGATTGTGTCAAAGGTATTTTCTTCATCAATTGAGACGACTATGTGATTTTTTTCCTTGTTTCTCCTTATGTGATAATTTTTTTATTGAGTTCATATGTTGAACCATCCTTTCATCCCTTGAATCAAGTCTTCTTGGTCATTGTATGAACTTTTGGATGATTCTTTGCATTCTGTTTCTCAGTGTCTTGTTGAGGAACTTTGCACCTCTATTCATTAAAGGAATTAGTATATATTCTCTTATTTTTTGGTCTTTTTTTTTGAAGTCAGGATAATGCTAACTTCCAGAAATTATTTTGGAAGTACTTATTTCCTCTTAATCCTGTTAAAGACTTCAAGAAGCATTATGTTAGTTCTTTCTTGAAGTTTTTGTAAAATTAAGCATTGACTCCAGTGGGACCAAGGTTTATCTTTTTTGTTGGGACTTATATTACTGCTTCAATATCTTTGCCTGTTATCAGATTATTCAGGGTTTTTAAAGGTTGGTTAAATTTTGGTATTTCATTTATATCTATGAATTCTCCAATTTATTGATATAAAGTTTAACTGTAATTGTACTTATGTAATTTTTGTGTCTAATAGTATTTGTTCTGTGAAATTTTGTGTGCTGTTGTTTAATGCAGACATGGTACTAATTGTTATCTCTTCCTGTAGAATGGTTCTTTTAACTAGTATGTAGTTATCTTCTTTGCCCCTTTAAATCAGTTTTATTGTACAGACCCTTGTGTGAATACATGATAGTTACACCTGCTTTTTTGGTGATTCCCATTGCATTGCACATTGTGTTGAATTCTTTAATTTTTCAGTCTAAGATTTTTTGGAGAGTTTAATGTGTTTTTTTTGTATACAACATAGCACAGAATTTTATTTCTTCATTCATTTTGCCAATCTGTACTATTTGTTTGGAGAATTGATACCACTTATATAAAGAGTTAATGAGAGTTATTGACACATTCCTTTCATTGTCTTATTGTTCTATTTCTAACTTTTCCTTCTACTTAAATGTTCACTCTGCATGGTGTATTATTTTTTTTTTCAGATATTTTCTTGTGATTAACTTCATTTGCTTTTTTAGGATATCCATGAGAATTTTTTTGAGTGCTGGTTTGGAGGTCATTATTTTCTTTAGGTGGTCTTTATTGTGGAAACAGTTATGTCTCAACATTTTTTTTAAGTTTTTTGGTTTTTTTCTGGCACAGGGAGTCGAACTTATGACCTTGAGCTTGCCAGGCAGGTGCTGTGCCACTGAACTAAATCCCCAGCCCCTAACATTTTTAAAATATAACTTTGTAGAATATATCAGCCTAGGTTGGAAATTCTTTTCTTTAATGGCTGGAAACAATTCTGAACTCTCCTGGCTCTTCAGGTTTTTGTTGAGAAGACTGATATAATTCTAATGGACTTAGGGGCTGGGGATTTAGCTCAGCGGCAAAAGCGCCTGCCTGGCAAGCGCAAGGTCGTGAGTTCGGTTCCCGGTACCGGAGAAAAACCAAAAAAAAA
>NW_004955411.1:28532769-28556350 GCF_000276665.1 Chinchilla lanigera
AAAAAAAAAAAAAAAAAAAAAAAAAAAAAAAAAAAAAAATTCTAATGGACTTCCCTTTGTAATTGAGACATTGCTTTTCTCTAAATGCTTTTAAGATTCTCTTCTTGTGTTAGATTTATAAGATTTTGTCTATGATGTGCTATAGAGAAGGTTTAATTTTTGGTGGCTATTTGTAGTTCTATATGCATCACTTTTCTATATGTTAAGTTTTTTCCCCGTGTTTGTAAAATTTTCTACAATTATTTGAGTAAACAGCTTTCTGGTATGATTTGTCTTATCTTCTGAATTTTCACTAATTCCAGTTAGCCTTAGATTAGTCTTCTTCAGCCTAGAAACTATTGGATCTGTTTTTCATGTTCTGTTCTTTTTAAGGTGTCTTTCGTTAACTGATCACCTACAATAACAGCGGTATCTTCCAATTCTTACACTAGATCCTCATATTGGTTGCTGTATTGCACATATTTAAGATAGAACTTTTAATTTCCTGAACTTTTATTTGAAACATTTTGTGAACTCCAATTCCCTTTTTCCAGGTCATTCATATTTTATAATCAGTTTGTTTAACTCAGCTACCTTTTTATTAGTGCCTTTTCTAGACTCACAGATCATATTTATCTGGCACATTATCTATTTATTTATATCTCTGTAAGCTTGCCAAGACACTTAGCGTTCTATTTTGTTTAAGCCTGTGTTATCCTTTTAAATAATTTTTGCTGTGTGGATTTTGGTTTCCTTCTTTTGATGTCCCATAGAGCAACTTTAAAGAAATTGGGAATTTTGGAAACCGTTTTGTTGTGTTGTCTTCTCTTGTTTCTATATTTGTTTGTTTGTCTGTTGGATTGAGACTATGAGTTGATTTTAGTGGCAAAATTTATTGCTTGCATGGTGATCTCTAAAGTTAATGTCTTCTTTTAAATGATGTCCTCTGGGTGTTGCTACCTATTGGCCTTTGGTTCTCTCTCAGACTCCAACCCCTTCCACTTAATTGGGAGGGAAGTTTGGAGCATATCTAACCCATTACCCAGTTCTCTAGTGCTACAGTAATCCAGATATTGATCTCCTAAGAAAATCAATTAAGACCATATCTGTGTCATCTTGGCTGCAGGAATAAATCAGTAACTACGATAACATCAAAGGCAAATTATATATTGAAAAATCCTAAGGATCTATAATATACCACCTTTATACATAGAAGAGATTTATAATTATAGTGTGATTATTAAAACAAACCATGTATTAGCCTACAGTAAATACCTACTAAATGGAACAAGTATACATCTACTAACAGTGGACCCATATTCAACAGTAATAAAATACAGTGTACTAGCTATATAGAAATTGATAAACCATAATATTTTTACCATTAAAGGTAGAGGGGGTGGGTAACTGGGAGAAAGTAATTAAAAAAATTAATTAATGGGTTATTTAAAAAGGAGAGAAAATTGAGAGTTGAGCTTAGGTGTGATATTGAGTAGTAAAAGAATATTAATACTGTTAGAAAATAGTCACAGGGAAAAAATTAACAAGATAAAAAAAGAAACTAAAATATAGAGGAAATAAAAGATAAGAGGGCAGAAAACAAATCAAAAGGAGAAGAAAATGGAAGAAAAAAGAACCAAAAGAAAAAGGAACAATACAACAGTGATAAAAATCTTTACCCTCCAAACATTTCAATGAAGAAATAACAATATTTAAAAATAGCAAAAAAATTCAAATTCCAAGTCAAAGAAAAACATTATTCTTCGCGTTATGAACAAATGTTTCTTTCCAGGATCTCCAGTCTTAGAATCTAGCCTGCCATAATTTTCTCTGCCTAGTTTTATAGTCTATGGTTTTCAAGGTGCCGTCCATGTACCAGAGGCCCCTCTTTTTGTTTACTCCAGATAGTGGTTACTGTCCAAGCCAAGGTGTTTCCTCATTTAATAGATGGTAAATGAGATCAGTGTTTTGGTCTCTGCTGGAGGTAGGCCACACGGAAGGGGATCAAGCGGACTGTTGGATTTAATCATGCTGACATATTTGGGGTCTGGTTGCTTCCTAGAAAGGGAGCATCCATGTCTTTCCCAACCTGTGCTTGCACTTCCCACGTGGTTGTATATCTCACTTACTCCACTCTATGGTGGTCTCTTATGGTTGTCTTTCTCTTTATCTAAACTTTGGGGATATAATACTGACACCCTGAAGATAATGGTCATTTATGTACTTTCTCATTTGGTATGCTAACTGTCAGGACTTGCCTTCCCTGGATTGTCTTTATCCAGGAACACATAAGTCAATTAGTCTGTGCCTCTGCTGCATTGTTCCAAAGGAAGGAAAGTGTAGAGCTGTTTTGGAGTTGTAGAAAGGTCATACAATATGGGCAGTGTGAGCTTACTTGTTTGCATTAGGGGCACCATCATCAGTACATTCTAAATGTTATTAAATGATGGAGCGGATTTTTTAAAAGTAAAGTACAGGGCTGGAGATTTAGCTCAGCGACACAGTGCCTGCCTGGCAAGCACAAGGTTGTGAGTTTGATTCCCAGTACCAGAGAAAAACAATAAAAAAGAAAAAGTAAAGCACATACAGATTTTTAAGTTTTGACATGTCAATTATTAAGTTACATATTTAAAGAACTAATCATTTGGTAGTAGGTTAGGCTGAAAATTATACTGTAAGGAGACTCTACATTATTGCTTCCATTTTACAGATCTTGTAAGTTTTCATGCTGTGAGTGATTTAAATTGTTTTCACATTTTTAAGAATGAGAACTATGTACTTGTGTGAAATCATAACAATCATCATTGCTTTAAAAATGTCCCCACACCAGTTGTTAGAGTTTTGGGCATTTATATCTAGCCAAGATGTTTTGAAATATGAAGACTACAGAGTAATATGTATTGACATATAAAGAATTTCAAATAGTGCACTGAGAAACCCTCCTTACTCCATGTACTGTTGGGTTTTATCTAACCAAATGGTGCCTAAATATTCAACAAAATGACAGCAAATATTTTTAACATGTATGTTCTTAAAAGGATAAATCAAAAGACATCTATAGATATATCAGTCACTGTTCACTTGTGTGTGTGTATATATATACTTACAAGTTAGTAGTCCAGAGTACAGGCGTGCAAGAGGTCCATTTGAATGCTAGAATCCAAAGAATCCACTTAAAAGTCAAAGTTGTTGAGTTGATTGCAGAGTCCCGTGTGAGTCTGAATCAGGAAGCTGAAGTGTCTGTGCGGCAGGGCTTGTGTCTGTGCTGCAAGCCTGGAGAGAGTGTCCAGAGGTGATGGCAAAGCCTAGAGCTTCTCCTAAGAAACAGTCAAGACTTCCTTCTTCTTTCCTTTCCATTCCATCCAGGCTGGAAGTATATTTGTTCATGCCACCCACACCCAGGATGTGTCTTCTTTCTTCAGGAAGTCCATCATCCACACACAGAGCTATGCTAATCTAATGAGCTGCATGTTCATTACTCAAGACAGTGCCTGAGTTAACTGTCGCACAGTTGTTTGGTGAGAATCATGGTATCTGCTCAGAGGGCGGCAGGATGTCCCAGATCAGACAGATCATATGTCTCAGCTTGTGTCTCCTTCATGGGGTCTGTTATCCTTTGGTCAGGTCTTGATTGCACAGTAGTAGTAGAGTTTAATGCGATTGAGGAATCTACATAGTCATTTTAAATGCAAATTCACAGCTAACACCCTAGAGTGGTTGACATATTTATTTGAAGAAAAAAAAAAACCCTCACAGGAGACCATCCAAAATTTAGAGTGTTAAGGTACAGTGTTTACCTGTTGACAAAGGCTTCTCTACAGTGTCACATTACAGGTGGTATTAGCATGAGAGCACAAGAGAAGTACACAGTCTTTTCATTCAGTAGTGTACCACATAAAGGCTAGTATCTTAAAAACATATTGAATATTTTAGTTCTGTGTTTGCCTCCTTATGTGCTTCATTCAACAAATACTTAACTAGTGCTTATTACATTTCCAACACTATTCATACTATAGTATAGCAATTGTAAACAAGCCTCCTTTTCTTGTCAAGATTACAAAATTTTTAATCATTTGAGCACATGGTTTCTAATTCCTAAGGTCTCTCCTGCCAGGTATTCAAACTCTGGTATAATTCT
The DNA here is from genome assembly GCF_000276665.1 of Chinchilla lanigera. Lineage (NCBI taxonomy): Eukaryota > Metazoa > Chordata > Mammalia > Rodentia > Chinchillidae > Chinchilla > Chinchilla lanigera. The sequence continues at coordinate 28,536,887 of NW_004955411.1, forward strand.
CTGTTATTTTGTGTACTAATGAATAGAACATGTCCAAAAAATGTAGAAAATTCCTTCTGAGATTAGGTTTTCACCCTGGACTCTGCTTTACTCATCATTTTTTATTTTCTAATTTGCACAGTCAAAGAGAGGTCAGTTGGCTTATAGTGAACTGCCCTGTGGAGAGAGATATCTAGCAGGTCACCGAGGACAGACTTTGTCAGTAGGCAGTGGGAAGTCAGCTGCCCACCTAACAAAGGGTGAACTGAATCCTGGCAGCAATAGTATAAGTGAGTTTGAAAGGGGACCCCCTCTCAACCTTTGTTTTCTGTCTTAAACAGGCATGTTTCATTGGTTGTTATCGTTCGTTTTAGTGAGCAGATTTTTGTGGTACATAATGAAGAATTCGTTGTAAGTAGGTAGCTGATAAATATATATGACAGAACTCAATTTGTATCTCCCCTTCTTACCACCCCCACAGCCTTGCTCAATCTGTTGGTCTGCTTATTTGAAAAAAAAAAAATCTATCTCCATTATTTCTATTGTCTGTTTCTTACTTTGCTCTTCAATCCAGCATTATATGATCACCTGAATGATAGGGTACAACAGAGCTATGCCAAAAGAGATCTCTTCTCCAAAGGACTGTAAGGGAATTATTACTTTTGTTTGTTGTACACCATAAAGTTTTGTGGCAATTTACTAGAACTAATACAACATCTAAAAAATATTATATGTCATAAAAAATAAGGAAAATAAATGCATTGTTTAAAAGAATAGCTGACCAGTGTTTGTAACATATATATAACAAAAATGTTAACATGTGTAATAAATTTTTAATGTTTATGAATAACTCTTAAATGACAATTAACAAAGGTGAAGGCATTAACAAAGAAGAATCAATGTATATGAAATTAGGAAAAACAAATAAATAGGTTAAAAACCATAAAAAATATATTACAGAAGTAAATGTGCACACTATTTTTCATAATAATGTAAATAGTAAACTTCTTTTGGGTGACATCATACATCTTAAAACTGAGTACAACTTAAAATTTATGGAGTACGTGATTCTTAATACTCTAAAACTACAACCCTATAGAAGAGTGTAAATTTTACATAAAAGCATTTGTTTTGTATGGAATTAATTGTATAGCAAAGAAAAAAAAACATAATTTTCCAGCAATGGAGAAATTGTTAAATCAATAAGGTCAACATATTTTATAGTACTATTGTGTCAATATTGAATAATGAGCTACAATAAGGGTAGATTACTATGGAAACACTCAGTTCCTGGACTATAATTCTAGCTGTCATGATATATAATAAAAGGTACAGAAGTTTTGCAGAGAAAAAAGCCTTCATTTCTGAATAAAATGCCTTTTCTCTTGGTCATTTAGATAATACTGTATGTGCAAGAAGTTTCCGCTGCCCTCCAAATGTCTGCAATGTCTCTAACAATAAGTAGGAAATAATTTGGGAAAAGAAAGTGTTTCACAAGGCAAAGTTCTAATGTGTTTAAACAAAATTTTAAATATATTTGTAAAACTACACAAAATACACATCACCTAGTATGAATACTTTCCCTTTTAAACAAAATTACTACTACTAATAATTCTCTGGCGAGATAATTTCCCTATTACTTTATAAGTGGAAAATTATAACAATACAGAAAAATTGAAAACTCCTGTAGAAATCAGGCAATGGAGTTTGAGATTGACAAAAGTAATTCTCCTCATTTGTAGTGTTAAAGAATTGTGACATGCTCAAAAGAATTAGAGAAATTTTCCACCAAGATTGTTCATATAGTACTTGGCATTTACTTCTCAACTAGATAACATAGAAAATGGAAAATTAGTATCATATCTATATGTGGTAAGAAAAATGGTTACCGGCAAGATATCTAATACTAACATTACCTACATTGGAAAATAAAATGAGGCATTTAACTATTTATATATGTAATTCATCTTACTAAAATTGAAAAGGCTGATTTCAAATAGCCTGGCAGCAGGTAATAGAAAAAATATAATTTGTGTTTGTGAAGATCCTATGATTTTTTCCCCCTCCTCTGGCAGGAGATTTACCCTCTTAATTACAATTTGCTAATGAATGTTCTGAAAGTAATTTTACTCTTATAATACTTGTCAGTTGATTGGGGAAACTGAAGGTCAAAAGTACATAGAAATGTGGTATTGCCTTAAATTGGAATATTTCTTTTTACTTTTCTCACATAATTAAAGTGATGAATCATGTTTAGGAAAACTTTAAGTCAACTGAATCAAATAATAATAACAATTATGCACTTTTGCAAAACAATGAAAAGTATTCCAACACTCTCTTAAATGAAGTTATTAATGAAATGACTTTTTTGTTGAGGAAGAGTGAAAATTCTAATGTATGAAGCAGGTAGTTACGTGAGGAAATGAGGAGAGATGAGTTTATACAGGTAAGCCAGGACCAAGATCATAAACTAAATAAGATAGCGTAGGTTTTATTCAGAGAAAGTTGAAAAGATATTGCAGAGGGGTAACGCTATCTGACTTATAATGAGATTGATCTGGAGACTGCAATGAGAACAAATCCCACAGAAAGAGAACAGAAGCCGCAGACCAGTTACAAGACTATTTTATTAATATGTGCCAGAAAAAATAGATTATTAGACTTAAGTTTGAGTGGTATCAGTTGAAGAAGAAGAGGGCATGTATTCTGAATGTAAAACCTGGACTGTCCAGATTGTTGATACATGATGACATTTTTTTGTTATTCTTGAATTCACATTTGCTCCATGAATTCAAAAACAGATAATCTAAGCTCCATTCACATTTGCTCCATGAATTAAAAAACAGATAATCTAAGCTCCTTCATTTTTAAAGTATAAAATATATGGCTAAATGTTATTTTAGTCATATATTCCATGTCTATATAATTAATATGGTATTTTGAAGCTGATCAATGTAATTCTCGATCTGTGTACATGCATTTGTATGTAAAAACATATGTTTGCACTGATTTACTATAAAGCTTCAGTACATTAGAAAATTTTGATATAAGAACTAAAGATTGAACTAAGCAGAAATTAGGTTAAATGCTTAAAAATTCATAAACTTGCAAAGGAGGCCAATGTGATTTATGAATTAATAGTGAAAAATGAACAGCCAAATTTTAATTATCACCTCTCTCCCATATAATCTTCCATGACAGATACATTTAAATAATTCCTTACATTTACATTACTTTGATAAAACAGCTATGCTTCTGTTCTCTTATGTTTTCTTTGCTTTTAGAAAATCTAACCAATACACATTACCATCAGTTTTCATTTTTTCTTCTAAACATTGCCATATTGCTATAACTGATGTTTTCTTTGGGAAGATACCTAGTGGGGAATCACTGGGTCACATGGAATTTCTAATTTGAGTTCTATGAGAAAATTCTATACTGATTTCCCTCATGGCTATACTAGTTTTCATTCCCACAAACAATGAAGGAGTGTTCTTTTTGCATCACAGCCATGCCAGCGTTAATTATTGCTTGATTTGTTAAATATGTTCCAGAGTAAGGTAGAATCTTAGCATTGCTTTAATTTCCATTTCTCTAATAGCCAGAGATGTTGAATATTTTGTCATATATTTGTTGATCATTTGTAGTTTTTCTTCTATGAATTGCTCATTTCTCCTGGCAATTTCTTGAGTAGGTCTTTAATTTTAGGTGCATTGAGTTTCTTTATATGTTCTAGATATTATTCCTCTGTCTGAGGAGTAGCTAACAAAAGAAGCCTGTACACCCATGAACAGATGATTAGATAAACAAAATGTGATATATAATGGAATACCACTCAACTATAAAAAAGGACAAATTTAAGATATTTGTACAAAAATGTATGTACTTGAGAAATATAATTTTGAGTGAAAGAAACCAGACATGCAAGCTTAAATACCATATGGTATCTTTCATTTGAATGAGGCAAAGTACAAAGAGAATAACAGAGGATTGACAAAGCATCAGATCTGTTGCTATTGGAAGGTTGTGCAAGGGATCAGCGGTGAGGGGTGAGGAAGGAAGGGAAGGGGAGTAAGTAGAATAAACATGTTCCATATATGAGAATCTAATCATCTCAATCAATATAAATATCATATGTCACAGCATAAGCTAAGATTAATCATATCGATAGGAATAAAAAATGGAATAGGGTAATTGGAGGAGGAGGGAAAGAGGGAGATGGAAGGGGATATATAAAAAAAGAAACAAACTGTAGTATGTAATCACCCCTCAAGATGACTGTAAACTACACAACCAACATGTACTAAAAATAAACAAATTAAAAATTTTAAAAGCTTGTTATAAAAAATAACTTTATTGTCAAAATGTCATATTTGATTTATCTCTAACATTTCCAATGTCTTTTAATTTTTCTTTTGCATCTGTTACATAGTACACTACTTTTTCAAATTTGGGCTGTCACACTAACTTTGTGAGCAGTCAGAATTTTTAGATTTATAGGTTGTTAGCAATTGAGAATTTAAAATAGCACTTATGTATATTTTTCATAATAATAAATGCTATGTAGTTTGAGTATACTGTGCTTTGTCATATATAGAAAATAACAGAAGGTTCATTTTGTATTAGTATTCATATTCAAATATTTTAAATTAGGAACAAACTCATGCTTAATATTTTATTTTTACAAAAATCTTTCTACACAAGAAACCAGAATTCTGACAGGAATGCAGACAACAAAGATTAGGCATAGGAGGCTTCAGCTAGACACAAGAACTTGACTGGTAGTTGGAGTAGAGGCTGGATGTGTTACACTCTAACAGAAAATCTGTTTGCATTTGGCTCATATACTGAGGATTTTTAAGAGAGTAAAATTGAGAACTGTAGACGAATTATTCTGGCACAGAAAATTTCAAAGTTGCCCAATGTTCATTCTGTGGTGGGCACACTGCTTGCTGCTTTTAGTCTACAGTGAAATCAAGACAAAAAAAATAAGTGAAAATCAAGAGCAAATAAGTTAACATGAAAAGTTGAAGTGTTATCAGAAGTAAGCACCTGCAAACTTGGGGCCATGAAAATCATGACTGCTGTAAACATTAGCCTTAACCAGAAGCTACATGCTTTGTATCAGGATGATAAAAAAAAAAAGGTGGATTGAAGGTGACTTGGGAATTATCAAGACACCACTACTCACAATATCATGTGCAAAACTGGAAAACATTTACTTGAGAACAGAACTACTGGGCCTCTGCTTCAGAATGGCCATGTAGGGAAGTGATTCCAGGATTTGCTTCAGTGCTCAGTCATTTAGGCACTTGGAGGCTTCTGCAGCCATGCTCCAAGAGGCCCTGTGTACTGCTTGAGTTGGCAGCAGAACTTGAATATCACTCACATGGAGCTGGTTTTACAAGAATGCAGAATGCCAAGTGATGGGATAGTGGAGGACTACACCCAGATTAAAGGAGAGGGCTTGTAGTCCAGGCAGTGTGCCCCTAGGAGCAGTGTGTACAACTGTAAGAGAACCCCAAGAGAGAAGGCATAATGTTTGCCCTATATTACCATAAAGAACAGGAACCAATTACCTCTAGGCTAATCTGTCATTACAGCTTGCCTCAGGTGTTCCACATGGAAATACAGGATTTAGGTTTTTTTTTGGTTTTTGGTTTTTCTCCGGTACCGGGAACCGAACTCACGACCTTGTGCTTGCCAGGCAGGCGCTTTGCCACTGACCTAAATCCCCAGCCCCTTAATTTTCCCTTTTGGAATGGGAATGTTTACCTTGTGATGTTGTTTGTCGGGAGAGTTCAACTTTCTGTTTCTAGTTTACAGAAACTCATAACTAAATGTTCAACATCATTACTCATTCCAGAAATGCAATTAAAGTAACACTGAGATTCCACCTTACCCCAGTAAGAATGGCTAGCATTAAGAAATCAGAAAATAACAAATGCTGGTGAGGCTGTGGAAAAATAGGAACCGTTCTCCACGGCTGGTGGGAATGTAGACTGGTGAAACCACTGTGGAAATCAGTTTGGAGATTTCTCACAAAAGTAGGTCTACAGGTCCTATTCAAGCCAGCTATCCCCCTGCTGGGTATTTTCCCAGAAGATCTAAAAACATCATATCATAGCAATATATGTGCACCTATGTTCATAGCAGCAGAGTTTACAATTGCTAAATTATGGAAGCAACACAAATGTCCATCCACTGAGGATTGAATAAGAAAATTGTGGTACTTTTATATAATGGAATATTACTCAGCTATAAAGAAAGATAAACTCAAGGCCTTTATAGGTAAATGGTCACAACTGGAGACCATACTCATAAGTGAAATAAATCAGACCTGTATGTGCAAGCACTGCATTGTCTCACTAGTGTAAAACCTGAAAGAGTTAATTTAACTTAAGAGGTATGAAAAACATTGTGAAGTGATAGCAAAACACTCAAGGGTAAAAGGAAACTGGGATGTGGGAAAAGAGAAGGGAAAGTAGTAGAAATTTTGTATGTGTGTATATACAGGATAGTTAATATAGTTGTTCTACTGTCTTCTATTTCTTTGCTGAAAGAAAGTGTCGTTGAGTCCTTGATTGATCAATATTGCATGTCTCTATCTGTTTTCATGAGAAACCACTTTGAAGATATCAATACATAATAAAATAAGCATTGTTAATTTCCTAACACTTTGTTTGTAACTCTATATTGTCTGTACTGTTCTTTTGCTATTTTGTAAAAGGTGGTCTGTCCAGTAATGTTTTCCTCCTTTTATTTTTAAAATTAAAAAAAAAAAGAATTTGCTTGGAGAGTTGAAACTTGGACTTTTCAGTAATGCAGAAACTGTTACAATTCTGTTAATTATTAGAGACGGACTAAATGGATTTTACATAATGAGATTGACACGGATCTTTTCTAGGATAAGGAACAAAACATTATGGTTTAAAGCTAAAATGTCCCCCAAATTCTTTTTTTTTTTTTTTTTTTTTTTTTTTTTTTTGGTTTTTCTCTGGTACCGGGAACCAAACTCATGACCTTGCGCTTGCCAGGCAGGTGCTTTTGCCACTGAGCTAAATCCCCAGCCCTCCCCCAAATTTTTGTATTTAGATGTGGAGTATATTTGGAAAGCTTGGGTCGCTGAGAGCGTAACCAAGAGGGTGTTTTCCTGTCCTTGTCACTTCTTTTAAGTCTTTCTTTCTGGCTGCGCTGGGATGTCTTCAAGCCTTTCCACTCATGTTTCTGTTTTGGATCTAAATGACATTGGAATCAACCCACTTACAACTGAAACAAACCTCTCCTTTACAACGTGAGTGTTACTTATTTCGTCTAAGCAATGTATAGTGTTAAAAATGCAGCAGATAAGAGATTTTAAGCATCAGAGGGAAAGAAGAGAATTGTGTTTTATAAAGCAAGAAGACTTTATATAATTCTCACTCTCACTAAATTTTCAGAGAATTTTTTAAATAAAGCATCAGTGCTAGTATCTACCAGAGCACTCACACATGGTCTGTGTATCAAATCTATCACATAAATACATAATCTTTAAAATTGAATAATATGTGTATACATAAATTATGAGAGGATTTTAAATTAAAAGGAAATGAATTACTTTGACAATTTATATATATAGTAATCAATTTATTAAGGCATATCCATAATTTACAAAAAATATGTTTACCAGATTTTTATTAATAAAATTTATTGAACACTTATATATTCTTTTTTTTTTTTTTTTTTTTTTTTTTTTTTTTTGGTTTTTTCTCCGGTACCAGGAACCGAACTCACGACCTTGCGCTTGCCAGGCAGGCGCTTTTGCCGCTGAGCTAAATCCCCAGCCCAAACACTTATATATTCTTATATAAATCAATAATGTTCACATTTTTTGAGAACTTACCCTGTCACATGAGAAAAAATATGAGTGGAATCCTTTTTATAATTATGTCATTAGCTGATGTCAGAATATTTAACATGAAGAGCATATATAAATATTTAAAATGTCATGATTTTGCTTATAGATGACCTAGTCACATAATTGCATTTTAGTAAAATGTCTAAAAAAATTTATTATTTATATTCATATATCCACTACTCCCCCAAATTTGTTTTATGGTAAAACATATAAAATTAAGACCATTCCTATAATTATGAATATAATGCATTTAAACTCATTTCTTTTATTCTTGATACTTTATATAGAGAATAACATTTAAATTGCAGTATAAATGTGTATACAATTTATTTTCTTACTATGTACATGTGGTTATGCTATATTTTCATATCAGCTTTGAATTAGAAATAACCTAAACGCCAAACCATTTAAGTACACTTGGAAGAGAGCTGAATCAGGGAAACAACAGCATGTTCAAATCTTTTATTTTTATAATATCATACTTAAAACCAAATTAGGATTCGGCAAAAGACCCTTGATATAAGCAGCTAAAACACTTTCAAATAGGGGTTTAATCAAGCACATATATTGCCTTTAAATATTTTCAGATAATTTATGGTATAATCATTCTCTTGAGGAAACTGACCACTAAAAACCTATCATGAACCACTATCATCCTATATTTTGAAATTCATACTTGCTCTTCCATTCTCTTTCTTTTAAAATTCTTACAGACAGTAAGTAGGAATACTATTTTCATTTTATGTGCCTTATCCCCAGAAACATGAATATATTTACAATCATATACACATCTACCTACAATGCTGCTAGCTCAGAGAGTGGTTGAATAATCCTGGTGAATAGAAATATGACATGTGTTCCTTAATGCCAAGTAATTGTCTCTCCATGTATTTTGTGAAAGGAAGACAGTTGGTAGCCTAATTAATAAATATAATTAATGGTTTTAAGAAAGGCACATAATTTTCTTATAGAAAAAAATATTTGTAATTTTTGTAGACTGGAACTTTTAGCAAGCTGGTTTAAATAAAAGACAGATGGCTTTTTAATAAGTACCTCCTACACCAATGCCCTGTGATATTAAAAGGAAACAAGTCATAATTAAATTTTAATTCATAGTGTTAACAATATATGATAATTAGAAATCTAATTATTGGGAATCTTTTAAAAATACTTTCAAATAACATACTCTATGTTGGAGAATTTGTAAGGAAATATAAGTAACAGCAAAACTACACCCAAGGAATTTAAAAATAACATACTTCAAATATTGATAAAGGAACATGATGAAGATATAGTCAGAGGGAGAAGGGAGAAAAGGAGAAGGGATGAAAAACTTAAGCTGTGTTATGTACATGTACCAACTCCTCATAAGGATTGGAGACATTATATAATACATACACATACTAATGGAAAAGTAAAAAGAAAAGTAAAATAAGCTGCCAGACTTTGTTAAAAAAAAACACTCTCAACCTAGAAAAATTCTGTACAAAGGTAGAAGAAAATTTAAAAAAAAAATGTATACTGAATAAAACATTGTATCATTTAGTCTTAAATGTCAACTTGATGGGCTTAAGGGATTCCTGTAAGCTAATTGGCTCATTAGGATGTCATATTCATTGGTGGAGTAATCCACCCACATTCACAGTTGAGGTGGGGAAGGGGACATCACTTGCGACATGTCTTTGGAGAGTGTATCTTTTCCAGGGCACTGTGTCCAATCTGCTTCGCTTTCAAACCACAGCTAACTAAAGAGCTTCCTTACCATACCTGCCTGCCATGTTTCTTTCTTGGAGATAGGCTGAACCTTTTTATGTGTATTTATACAACATAAATTCAAGTTATTAGATGAATGGCAAGATCATCTTTTAAAAACATCAAAAATTTTAAATATACCCATATACACACGTAAGTGCACCACTCTATAAATGGTGTTTATAAGTTACCCTTTTCATAAGATATTATTTACTGTATTCTGAAACAACCGGAGGGAAAATAATCTCCATTTTCTCTATTTCGGTCTTACATTTTAATCCTCTGAAAGATTATTAAAATCACAACTTGCTCTTGTGGTCATCTACAATGAGGTTGAGAAAATACTTCAGACAGACATATTTTACAAAGCTTTATGGTTGATCTTTAGTGGCTAAGCCATAATTTCTCTTGAATCACAGAAGTACTTAAAACTATATTTAAATATCAATCCTTATTTTAAAGCATATCGTTCCAAACGCAGTCAAGAGGAGAACTATTATTTGATACTTTGTATTACCATCTTAGGTCTTCATGCATATTTTTTTCCATTTTAGTGCTGCTTTTATATACATTTTTATTCAGATTTTTAGAAGACTTTTATAATGGATTGTTCAAAGCCAAAATAGGTTGCATGCAATGATCCTTTTAGTTTTCCTTTGGCACCAATTTCCCATTTCATTGCTTCAGAATAACATAGTCTTTGCATAATGGCTTACTACTGTACAATTTGCCTATTTTACAGCTAAGAAATTTAACTTTAACTTTGCAATTCGGGGCCCATCAAGACGGCAACTGCTACATCCTTTTGCATTGATTCTGGCAATTCCAATTAAACAAGTTTGTTTCACGCAAGACTTCCCTTAAGAAAATCCTTTCAAGTAGCAAATTGTCTTTTTCTGTTATTACTGAGAAGGATGCTATCGCTTACTCCCTTCTGATTCTCTCTGTTGTGCTTTCTCTTCTCTTTCTCTTGCTTCTTTCCCCCAGAACTCATGTGCTATGGATTTTGTGTATCTTATTATACTATTGAAAAATACTGCAGACATGATATTTTCACTTATCAAAGCAATATTATATAAAACAAAATAAAAGTGATTTTTACTTTAAAATTATAGTTTTTGGAACAATGCAGAGATTAGCATGGCTGCTGAGTAAGGATTACACACAAATTTGTGAAGCATTCCATATTTCTACTAAAATTATAGCTTATAATTTATTATCTATACCATATATAAGGTATGATACAGGAAAAAATTCTGTCCAATAGCCAAAGTTAGAAAACAAATGCTAGCAACATTTCTACTCTTTTTAATGTATTATTCTTTCAGCTTCTCAAAGACAATTGTTAGAATGTGCTTGTTTATGATTGTGTTGAACTTTCACATATTCTTATAAATGATTGACCCTATAAATAGTTATAAAATGTGTGAATATAATTAATCTGGCTCCTGGACTTAAAATATTTTGTACTTAACTGTTAGAATCATTCAAGCATAAACTTATAAAACAAATGACTGCAATCTCTTCCTCAATGAAATGCTCAGTAACATTCCATTAAGTGAATAAGCTGGATATGATTGAACTCACAATAAACACTTGGTATCATCGATTGTTTGCTCTTATCCATAAACCTATCATTAACATTGTTCTGCATTTTATTGTGTATATTTGGAAAGGTTCTAAAATAAAAATCCTAAAATGAAACCAAAGAAGGAAACAGAAAGATAGATCTTTTACAAGTGGAAAGAGGATCAAGAGTTTGAGGGAAAGAGGAAGACAAGGGAAAGGAATGTAAAAATAATTTAGGTGTGTTTGTTGCATATGCCACCTCTCCACTATGAATGCAATCATTGTGCACTGCAAACACGAACTAATAAGGTAAAAGTTTTTGAAAAGAGCACATTGTTTTTCTAAGCAAAATGTGTAATATCGTTGGGTAGCAATTTCCAGATTTAAATTTCCAAAAGTCTTGGATGAAATATTTGGGATATTTGTGCAGTGTATTTTAAAACAGTAAACCATAGTAACATATTACAGCAAACACACAAAAAATGCATCTTACCTTATAATCTATGTATTAAATTCATCTTATTTTATTTTTATTTTATTTTTTTTGTTTTGTTTTGGTTTTTCTCCGGTACCGGGAACCGAACTCACGACCTTGAGCTTGCCAGGCAGGCACTTTGCCACTGAGCTAAATCCCCAGCCCCTAAATTCATTTTAATGTAGCAATGCGTTCTATTAAATGAAAATTATCCAAATTGTAAATTTGTACTCAAATGTTTAAATCTGCTTGCAAAATACTAAATTTGTCCACAATGAAAAAGAATCCTAGCCGGGCATAGTAGCGCACGCCTGTAATCCCCGCACCCTGGAGGCTGAGGCTGGAGGATCATCGCTCCTTTGAGGCCAGCCTATGCTACAAAATGAGCTCAGGGCCAGCCTGAACTGCATGGCGAGACCCTGTCTGTAAAACACACACACACACACACACACACACACATACACACACAAAAAATCTACCAGGAGTGTAAAAGAATCCTAGTAAATGTTTTAAGGAAAAAAATAAAGTTATATCATACTTAAAATATTAAGTTAATTTATGGAAATATATAAAATTAATATTTATAATAAACAGGATCATAATAAAGCATACTTTTCTTTCATAGTAAATGCTACATCTGTATATATTATTATTAATATGGTTAACTTATTAATATTAATAAAGCAATATAAATAAAGTTTTATTAAGTGTAACATGATTTATTCACAGTTTAATCATTTTATCTAATGTATATCCTCTATCCCTAGATATTTTTTTGTTTGTTTGTTTGTTTTTTGTTTTTCTCCAGTACCAGGAACCGAACCTACGACCTTGCACTTGCCAGGCAGGCGCTTTGCCGCTGAGCTAAATCCCCAGCCCCTTATCCCTAGATGTTTTAAAGTTATTTTCTGCCTGTTTTCATTTGGATTTTAGTTTGGTATTTCATTGTTTTATAGTAAGTTCATCAATTATTTGGCCATATAAAGTCAATTAAAAATTCCTTCAAATTAATTATTTCATATCTTGCCTTTTCTATCAATTGTTGTGATTCTCCATAATTTTCATTTATTGAACTTCATTATTTATTTGTTCTTATGTACTCTCACTTTTCCTGTTAGAATTTTGACATATTAATCGTAATTATCTCTGCTTCATTATCTATTAACTTCATGTTCTGTTTCATATCTGAACTTAATTTTGACAATTGGTTTGTTCCTTAAGAGTATGCTTACTCTTGTCTTTTAGTATGCCTTGGAATTATGATTGGAAGTTAGATATTTCATTTCATTACTCCGTCTAGAAGTTAGATTGCAATCACTATTAGCTTTTGCTACCAGAAGCTTTGGATTCTTCAAGTCTTTGTGTAATTCCTTGAATTTCTATTTCTCAAAGTTATCTCCTGGGAGTTTGTGACTTACAGGTCCATCCTGTGTTGCCTTGTTGTTTCACTAAAGCCTTGCTGATGTGAAAGGTTATGACTAAATCTCAGTCTGTTCATTTTCCTGTGTTTTGTGACCTTCGTAACTCTTTACCTACTTGTACTATTTTTGAGAGCCAGTCTCCTCCTCTGTTCCCCAACTGAAGCATTTCCTTTTTGTTTCCATGTCCTGGTCCTCTTGGCTAAATTTATTGTTGTTTCTTGGTTGAGAAAATATAGCTGGAGTAAAAATGACTCATGCCACAGCTAAGATAAAGTTCTAGAGAAATATTCATTCCCAAATAGCATGGCTTTGCTTTTGTGAGTACGTAGGATTTTTTCATGATTCCTTTCCCCTGTGTCAACCAAATGTGAAAATCATCCCACATTTTAGATCCAGCCAGCTCTGAAAAGACCCCACGTATGAGTGTATTAGATCTTCACTTGGAGTTCCTAGGTTGTGAAACACATACATGTGTGGGTGTGCTCACAACAGTCTAATAATATTTTACTTTGAGAACATCACTTATTTTTTTGGTTTTGGTTTTTTTCCGGTACCTGGAATTGAACTCACGACCTTGCGCTTGCCAGGCAGGCGCTGTGCCACTGAGCTAAACCCCCAGGCCCTTGAGATCATCTTTTACAGTTGATACATTTCCTAAAATTAATATTGAACTATTTTATGGCTTCATAAATGTTATGCTTCAGAAAGTTCTTGGTTGTGATTTCTTCATTGTATGTACTTCATTTTGCCTACTACAGTACACCAAGTCTCAAATATACTCAGAAAATTAAATTTTTCCCTTTTATTCATTTTCTTGCTGTGAGAATGGAAAAAAAAATCCTTGCATTGACTTACATTTGTGTCTTAGTTACATTTATCATTGTTGAGACAAAATATCCAACATCCAAAGTTAAACAAAGAAAGGTTTATTTAACTCACAATTTAGAGAGACCTCAGTGCATCGTTGGCTGGCCCCAAAGCCAGGTGGAATGGCACACAGGCATCAGAGAGGAGAAAGAGTTTATGGTGGGAAGAATGTGGCAAAGCAACAAGGGACAAGCACAACTCTTTCAATCCGTATATCATATCCTGGCTACTTAGGGTGGGTACAGCTCACTCACTTAATAATAGTGCCCCTGATCCTAGCATTGGATGATGAATCAATCCCAGGATGCCACATTTTAGATCCAGTCACCGCTGAAAAGACCCCACACATGACTGCATGAGATTTGGGAGGACATCTAGATACAAGCCATAGCGTGCTGTCCCTGGCCTCCCAAAAATTCATGCATATCCCATTATGAAAAATTTATGTAGTCCCTCTCTGAGAATTGCCAAATTCCTAAAAGTTTCAGCATTACTGGAAAGTCCAAGTGCTAAGTCTTCTCTGAGGTTGAAGGCAAACACTTAGCTACAAACTCTTATACAAAATGAAAAGAAAGTTAAAGGTTTCCAACATTCAATGGTATAAGGCAGACATTTCCATTTCAAAAGTTGCAAACATAGGAAAAGAAAAGGAATCCAAATCTAGGGCTGGGGATTTAGCTTGGGCTGGGGATTTAGCTCAGTGGCACAGTGCCTGCCTGACAAGTGCAAGGTCGTGAGTTCGATTCCTGGTACCATAAAAAAAAAAAAAAAATCTAGTCCAAAATCTATCAGGGCAAACATTAACTTCCACAGTTCCACTTCCAGCAACCCCAGCAATCTGTGGCAAGTTGCAAAGTCCAAAAGGCTTGTGTGGCTCCACTCCTACAGTACTTCTGGTAGAAATTTCTCAAAGCTTGCCTCCATAGCCAGCTCTTCACCTTCCTTGCAGTTTTCCTCAGACAATCCATGTACCTGGCATCCCCAGAATTTTAGGGTCTCCGGTGCACCATCAGCATCACACTCACAGCTTCATACACTGCCCTCTTAGGGCCAATCTGCCTGGCCTCCCAGGCCTTCTAAAATCTCAGTGAAAGTCTCTTTTACTCCACAACACTTGCATCCTCTGTGTACCAAAGAATAGCACCACACAGATGATGGAAGTGTCTGACAACAGCTGGAGCAGTAACCAGGCTTCCTTCTCTCTTGCTGAAGGGGTAAAGTGCCCATTACTGAGAACTTTGCACTCAATCCCAAGGAACAAATTCTCTAGACTGCTGCCATACAGGGTGCCCTGGGGCTCTATTCTCAAAGCAAAGACTTTCACTTTTGCAAGTCTGAAGCTGCAAAGGCTGGAGTCCTGCTGGTCCTTGTGATGTCCTCAGGCCATCTTTCTTGCATTTTCTGAAATACTTGGCTATTTCTTGCTAGTGTTTTCAGTAAACAATTTCTACTCTGTTCCATCTTTGTAGGCCACAGCTTTACTGGAGCTTGTTTTCTGGCCAGACCAAAAGTGTTTTAAATCATTATTCTGTCTCTTTTGCTCTTGATTCTCAACATAAATCTGGATAAATAACCCCAACAGTAGCCATGCCACCACCTCAACATTAGATTCTCTTGAAATTTCTTCTGTCAGAAAAATTAGTCCACTACCTCTAATCCAGTCTCAGGAAGTCTTTGGACTGCAGACAAACTTTCTGCTAAGCCATAACACACATCATCTGGATTCTAAAAGCAGGGCAGTTCTTTCCAGAGGAAACCTGTGTGCCTGGTTTTCCGAGATCAGAATAAATCTACCATCACTAGAGCCTAAGGCTTTCCAGCTCTACTTTTAAGTTGGCATCTCTGAAATTTTTTCACACTTTTCAAACTTTTTACATTAGCCAATTCTAAAGATTCCTAAACTGTATGATTAGGTACAGTCACGCCAACAACCCCAGTCTTGGTATCAAATTTTGTCTTAGTTACTTTTTTCATTCTTGAGCAAAATACACAACACCTAAAATTAAAAGAGGAAAGATTTGTAAAGTTTTCAGAGGGCTCACAGTTTAGAGAAGTTTCAGTTCATAAATAGCTGGCTCCAATGCTGTGTAGCAGATGCTTAGGTAAATGCAAAGAAATTGAAAATATCCCATGCCTATTATCAGACCCATCAATGAAACTGAAAATCAATAGCAAAACAAAACCACAAAATGTTCATAAACACACAAAAATTACAAACACATTCCTGAACAAAAAATGGGTCACAGATGAAATTAAAGAAGAAATTAGACAACTTTTACAATTAAACTATAATGCCAGTACAATATACTGGAATTTTTGGGTCACAAAGAAAGGAGTACTATGAAAGAAATTTATAGCAGTGAATTCCCATATTAGAAATACAGAGTAGACTCAAACAACTAACCTCATTTTAAACCTCAGGCTTCTAGAAAAAGAAGAGCAAGGCACATCCAAAGCCCACATGTGAAAGGAAACTATAAAGGTCAAAGCAGAAATTAATGTAATTGAGACTAAGAAACAATAGAAACAATCAATAAATTGAAGGCTTGTTTCTTTGAAAGATTAAATAAAATTGACAAATCCTTAACCACTCATATCATAAAAGGAAAGACACAAAACCATGCATTAGGAATGAAGTGGGTGAAATCTCAGCAGATCTTGCAGAACTCCACTTGATCACCAATGCCTCCTTAAAGAACTTATATACTAATAAGATTGAAAACATAGAAGGATTGGATAGATATCCCTTGTACTTAGGTAGAACCAATATAGTGAAAATAGCCATACTTCCTAAATTGGTATGCAAACTTAATGCAATCCTAATGAAAATATCAGTAGCAAACTTCACAGACAACAATATCAACAAAAGTGGACATTTGTTGAGTGACAAAAGCTGATTCTTTCTAAGTCTTAAAATAATAGCTCAAATAAGAATTTAAAATTGTGGTTTATTACTTACTGCTTTTGAAGTACTGCACAGCACCCAGTAAGGCTGTGAATGCACAGTACTGGATAAATGTTGTATGTGTTCTAAAAGCTTTTATCAACTACCTGTTCTTTTATCACTTCCTTTTTCTTGGTGTCTTTCAGTTACCTCAGACAAACCAATGGTAAATTTGGCTAAATAACAACTCGTGGAAACATCTATTTTTTTCAACTAAAACTCAGAAGACACACATGTCTCTCATTTGTCTTCTCATGTCTCTCATCAAATGGTAGAAATGATTAAACTTAGTGAAAAAAGCATGTTAAGAGCTGAGATATATTGAAAGCTTTGTCTCACAAAATAGCTGGATTGTGAATTCAAATGAAAATTTCTTGAAGGAATTTAAGAGTACTTCTCTAGTGAATGCATGAATGACAGGAAAAAGGTAGAGCTTGGTAGCTGATATAAAGTTTTTGTGGTGTCAGCAATTTAAATCAACTACAACATTCCCTTCAGCCAAAACCTAATGCAGAGCAAGGCCCTAGCTCTGTAAGGAGTGAATAACTTGAGCAAACTGCAGAAAAAAAGTTCGATAGTAGCACAGATTTTTCATTTTTAAGGAGAGAAGCTCTTTGTAACACCAAAAATACAAGGCAAAACAGCAAGCACTAATGCATAAATAGTAACAAGATATACATAAGATTTAGCAAACACATAAGTGAGGAAAATGGACATACAAAACAATGGGTTCAATGTAGAGAAAATTCCTTGTTACTGGAAGTAAATGACCTCTGAGACATTAGTAGCTAGAAAGGCAGAGCGTGACTTCACTGTTCCACAATACAGGTAGATTCTGTTGTTAGAGTGTGATGTTGTAGATGACTTTAACTTGTAGCCAGTGTTCATTTATTATTCCAAAATTCATAGACCCTTAAGAGTTACACAGTCTACCTTTTCTTCTGCCTATAAATGGAACAATGAAGGCAGAATAAGGTACAGCCTTTTCCAAAATGGTTATGCCAATAAAGCATTTTAAGTCCACACTTAAGACCTACTACACAGAAAAGAAAAAGATTTCTTTCAAAATACTGTTTCTCTTGGGGGCTGGGGATTTAGCTCAGCGGCAAAAGCGCCTGCCTGGCAAGCGCAAGGTCATGAGTTCGGTTCCCGGTACCGGAGAAAAACCAAAAAAAAAAAAAAAAACAAAAACAAAATACTGTTTCTCACTGAGTCTAGTAACTCACAAGAGCTGTGATAGAAATGCAGAATGAGATTAAGGCTGTTTTGGTGCCCTCCAAGGCAATATATATTCTCCAGCCCATTGGTCAAACAGAAATTATAACTTTCAAGTCTTACCATTTAAGAAATACAAACCGTAAGGCTATAAACACCACAAGCAATTGATTTTCCTAACAAATCTAAACTAAAATTTTAATAAAATGAAAATTTCTCAAGAGAGTTTTGAATTCTAAAAGCTATAAAGCACATTCAGGATTCATGGGGCAATGTCAAATATCATCATTAAGAGTTTGGAAAAAATGTGTTCAGAACCTAAGGATGAACTTGCTTGTGGGAACAAAACCTTGGGTGGAAACTGCAATGAAATATGATGGAAATTGCAAGGAAACTCCAAGTCAAATGGAGCCTACAGAATAAGATAACTCTTATAATCACAAAATAAAATTTTTATGGGCGGGGAATTACTTCTCATGGATAAGCAAAGAAAATGATTCCTCGAGATGAAGTCTACTGTTGCTAAAAGTGCTTTGAATATTGTTGAAATGTCAACAAAGGATTTAGAACATTAGACAAACTTAATAAATGTAAAAGAAGACTTTAAAGGACTCCAATTTTGGAAGAAGTTCTATCGTAGCTAATATTCTACCTACTAGTATCCTATTGTAAAGACACATTTTTTACACTATGTAAGTCTAGGTAACAGCCTGTCTCACAGAGAGGAGAGTGCCAGAATAGGTTAGATTTTCTTGCTGTAGCAAGCTGAAATTGTGCCAGACTATTTTGATAGACACATTTATTTTTGAAAATCAGAATCAAGGCCTGGTATATACCTCAGTGGCATAAGCGTTTGCCCGGCAAGCCTGAGGTCATAAGTTTGATTCCCAGTACAAAAGAAAAAAATGAAAATCAGAATCAATTGATGTGATGAATTATAGTGTTATCTTATATCAGAATTATTAACTGATCAACTATCAAGGCAAATATTCTCCATCAGTAAAATCATGATGACTTGTTGAAGATTCAGGTGATATTTAATCATCACTAAAGGTGTAAATAACTGTATGTCAGAATTTATGCTACTATATACTTGACAGACTACAGTATATTGTAAATGTGTTCCCATGAACTGAAAAAAACCCAAGAAAAACATTATAGCAATATTCACTTTTGTACAGAGGCTTGGAATTAAACTAGCACCCTTGTGAGATAAGCCTGCAATAGAATTCTCTTATGATCAGAATGCAGGGGCTGGGGATTTAGCTCAGCGGCAAAAGCGCCTGCCTGGCAAGCGCAAGGTCGTGAGTTCGGTTCCCGGTACCGGAGAAAAACCAAAAAAAAA
>NW_004955411.1:28556450-28587891 GCF_000276665.1 Chinchilla lanigera
ACTTTGCTTTAATGGCCTTAGTGCACATGGAATGCGCAAGGCCGTGAGTTGAGTTCGGTTCCCGGTAGCAAAAAAAAAAAAAAAAAAAAAAAAAAAAGAATGCAAAGGGCTTCATATTACATCAGAGGTTAGTGGTATGTTAGTGGCAGGACCAGTACAATGATCATATGTCAGGATTCTGACAAGTGCTTATGTGCAGAAAGTTTTGAAGCTTATGAATGTGTATATAAAAGAACTATTAAATTTAGAAAGGTTAAAAAAAGGAGATTTTTTTCTACTATGCTGTTAATTTTATTTCAAAGAAATACATTGTTATAAAACATAGAACTATAAAAACTGACTTATAGAAAAATGTTTTAGATTAATGTGTTTTGGAGTTGTAGTAAAAATTCATTTACCTGGAGATATTTCAGTAATAAAAATTTTATGTACATAACATATGAGTAGAAAAACCTAACATCATTCATTACAAATGATGAAGAACTGGCCATTGCTTAAGATATACAAATTTTCCTTTGCTATCACCATTTAGGACTAGCAAAAGTACATTTCTAGAGGCATTCTGTGTTTGTGATCCACTGTTATGGTAAATAAACCATGTTACGTGAGATTAAATAATCCAGGGTGCTTACATTACAGGAAAATTAATGGAGAAAAATAAACACTGCCATTAACCACCCTCAGAAGAATAAAGGTAATTATGTATGCGTAAGAACTACCCATGATGAACGTAATCATTATGTATTATAACATGCAATAATAAAAGAAAAAATAAAAGAATACTCCCCCTTACTTTGAACACACTTATGCCATTATTTTTACCGCTTTCTGAAGCAGTTTCACAAGTCCATTTGTGTCTTTAGTGGAAGCCTCAATGTCCTGAATCGGCTCAACATTTTTGCATTTCATGATCATTTTCATTTTGGAGAAGAGCCAGAAGTTACATGGTGCCAGATTTTGGTGAATAAGACAGATAAGGATGCACTGTAATGTTTTTACCACACGCCTTTCCGCTGTTTTTGATCACACATCATAAAGATACTCACAAAAGGGGACTTCCAGGAAGTGTTTCACAATGTGGTAACAACAACGAGATAAGCATACTAGAAGAGAGGGGGAATGTTTTTGAGAGCTAATAGCCCTATATCTTTTACAGTGATAATTTTAAAGAACTATAAATTCATCATAATTTTCAATCATCTTTTGTATGATTTGATAGTTTGCTCCAAGCTCTCCTGACAGATAACAGGGTTTTTGTTTTCCCAAAAAATAACAAACAAGAAAACACTTATAAATAATATATTCTCATTACTTTTTGCTTTGTGGCCAGTAGTTTTGAAATAAAATCAGTGCTGGGTATGTGATTAAACAAGAGATAAATTATATTGATAGTTTATATTCTTTTTTTCATTCACATGAGCATTAGACTAATGATTAAGGATACTATTAATGGCAAGGTGTAATTAGATATTTTTCTAATATTTTTTACCAGTGCAAAAGATTTGATGTCTTTGAAGAGTTAACTGGGCAGGAAAGATGATGTTCAAGGAATCAGCCTCGTGGTTACCTAGTGTGGTGAAAGCTGCCCCAATCCCGGAGGTTTCCTGATAGCTTTAGGTTTATAAACTGATAAAAGGAATGCAGTTGATAGGTTCAAGGAAAAATGAGACAGACAGAGCAAAGAGAAGACTTATTTTCAGAAACAGTTCCGCTTAAGTCTGTCTGCTCTCTTTCTCTCTCACTCTGCTTAATGAATATTACTGAGGGAAAACCCTGTGCAAGCAAAATAAAGAACAATCTTTATTAAGGCTTCCTTTGTTAAGGTTAGATAGTGCTGACATCCTCAATATCCAAGTCATGAAAAGCGGTGATCATAAATAATGATCAATAAGGTGGTTAAATTCTATCATTTGTTTTACCTATTATAAATAGAAAAAAAGAGAAGGAAAATTCGCACACCTATCATAGGTAATTTCTTTCAATTAATTTTTAGTTATAGAAACAATATAGTCTAGCATAATATAATTATACTCACAGAGAAAAATAACGCAAAATCTATAACTAAGATGGTAGACAAGGTGTAGCTCGGAAATATTTAAGTATGTTTAGGTAAGTTTGGTTATTTGAAGCTGTTATCCAATTAATTAATTATCCTTGCATGCATCCATTTTATTCTTGTTATTTTAAGGAATTATCATAACAATATATTCTATATGCATTTGAAAATTATTAATAATTGCATTGATTTTAAGTTATCTGTCACATAAAATTTCTCACAAAATTCCATAGTATCATATTTTGGCATGTTAAGAATTAATGCTCATGTAAATATTTCTGCACTACCTTGTTATAAATATTTCTCTACTATAACTCGTTTTAATATTCGCCAAAAAGCCCCTATGATTGAAACATTAGTATCATTCCAATTTCACATCTGCAAAATCTATGACATAAAAAGAGCAAAGGATTCGTCTTCACTAAACTGAACATGGCCTTTGAAATCTGTGAGCATATTCCTTTATGTGGCAGAAATACTTTTCTGTATATGGGAAGGGTCATGGATGTTAGATGGAGTTGCCCACATAATCGCAACTTATTTATCGGAGCGCTTTCTCATGCCAAGAAGAGGAAAGGAAGTTAGGCGGTTTCTAATCACAACAAAGATTCAACTGACCAGTGGTGGCTTTAGACGTTACAGGAAAGTGATGCCTGAGCCGAGAAATGCAGGTGGCTTCTTGAAGCTGAGGATGACGAACCTCTTAGCTTCGTGGTCTACCTTCTGACCATGGACTTCACGTTTAAACTTCATATTACTTTTCGGTCCTCCCCAGTGCGATGTCTGCTATATCATAACTAATGCAATCTTACTACTTATTTAAATTTTTTCCCGACTTTTAATATTGTTATTAATATGGATTTCCAAGTTTCATAGACACATACCATTTATGAGTGTTTATTTCTCTTTTATATTTTCATATTTCTCCAAAAATCTAACACATTTTAAAATATTAGGAATGTGAATATACATATATACAGGTATTTATATGTTAAATGGAATCTCTCTCTCTATATATATATATACATGTATATATATATATATGTATTACTGAGTCATAAAACAGTATGAAATCCTGTCATTTGCAGCAAAAATGAATGCAACTGGAGGATATTGTGAGAAGTCAATTCAGTAAAACAAGAAAAGACAAGCATCACAGGTATTCTCTCATACACAGTATCTAAAACTCAGACAAAAAAGAAAACTATAAAGCTCTGATCTTAAGGATAATATAGCTTCCAACGTATTGGGAGGGGTGTGAAAGGCAAGCGGAGGATAGGGTAGGATAAGGGAGGCTGTATTTAATTAGTGCTTGTGAGCTGTGTGCATGTGTGGAAATATCACACTGAAGCCAGTAACATACATCACTAATACATATTGATAAAAATTAAGGAAAAATAGTTATAAATTTAAAACTTCCAGGTAAAGGAAGTTTTTAAAAAGGATTAAAATTTAGATATTATTTTGTGCTTAAAATAAATATAATTAATTTAGTTAATGGAGATTGAACCCAGGGATTTTGCACTGGCTTACAGACCTAGCCATTATTTTTTTTTAAATTGAGACAGGGGTTTGATCAGTTATTAAGTTTCAGCTGTGTTTAAGTGACTGGGTGTATTTATTTCAGCATATTAGTGTAACAAACAATCATGACACTAAATATTCAGTTTTACCTCCTGAAGGATATTTAACCCTTAGATTCTAAATTTCTACAGAAGAAATATGAGATGATAAGGTGACACATTTATGTGGAAAATCAAATGATCACTTTTAATATTATAAAGCAAAAGAAAACTAAACAAAAAATGTTAGATATGTGATCAACAAATATGGTGAAAATTTAAGTTTTTAAAAATTATGGTGAAAGATACACTGCCCCAATAGGTACAATAGATATTGTGAAAGGGAAAGAAATTGCTCAAATGGAAGGAACAACTGGGATAAGGGAAAGCAGAAATGAAAGAAGAAAGAGAAAAATAAATATGTATGGATATAGAAGGATGGATGGGATAATTGTACTACTACTGTCTGTCTATTGAAAGGAACAGTTAATGCTTAATTTTTTCTTTTTTTATCAATTTTGTATGCTTATGCCTGGTAATCTGAACAACTAATTTGAAGACAACAATATGCAATATAACAACCATTGTTGAATTCCTACCATCTTGTTGAGTGAAGCTCTGTATCGTTTCTAATTTTTTCACTATTTTTTATTCTTTTTAATGGTTTGATCAATCTTGCCTTCTGACATCTGGTAATCTGAACAACTTTGCTGAAGATAACAATATGTAATGTAACAGCCACTGTTATTTCCTATCATCTTGTTCTGAGATTATGTATCAGTTTTATTGTTTTAATATTGTTTGTTTTTTCATTAATATTTTATCATCTTTTTGCTTTAAAATGAAAGGATACATTGCCATTCATTTTCTCAAAATACTCCCTCTCCCTTTCAACAGTTTCCAAACACCACTGTTTCCTGAAGCAGCTCCGGAAGTTCTCTTCTGTGTGTGCCTTTTACCGGCACTGTCTTGGCTGTCTCAGTCAGGTGAATAAAATGGATTTTTTTTTTTTTTTTTTTACCAGTTTGCCTTTCCATTGAATTGCATCCATGTAGCAAAATCCAATGTATTTTTTATCACACTTTGTAAGGACATTCACAAAGTAGGACTTCCAGGACTGTTTCAGAAAATTACAAGAATAATGGGATAAGTGTGTTTAAGGGAGGCAGTGTTTCCAGGGGAGTTGTGGCAATGCATCTTTAACTGAGATATGTTTTTATGTATAAAAACCGACAATATATTTTGGTCATACACTTAATTTCTATGAAACGGAGGTAGCAAAGTTTCAGTAACTATTTGAAGAACATGACTATTTGAAGGGCCACTGATAGTGACGTTCTCAAATCCTTCAAGCTGCTTTATCAGAGAAATTATGGTGATTTTTCAGTTACAGATTCATGATTCACATAAATAAAGATTTCCAGTTACTTGTAATGTAATATTTGGGATTATTTAATAAAGCACAATTATCTTTTGCAGATACTTTCCTGGCAACAGACATTTTTTTTAATTTTAAAGAGAGTAGTAAATGAGAAACAGACAAAGAAATAGAACAGTAGCAGCATACCAGTATCACAAACATAAACAAATCAAAGCAAGAACATTCAAAGTGATAAAGAGTCTCAAGACAAAATAATACGAATGAACAGTGGCTGTTACATTACATATCGCTATCCACAACTACATTGCTCAGATTACCAGATGTAAGAGTGAAAGATTGCTCAAACCATTATAAGGAATAAAAATTTAATTCTTTGATAAAACAGTAGAGATAATACAGAGTTTCACTAGACAAGATGGTAGGAGTTCACCATTGTCATTCCATTGCATATTGTTACCTTCAAATCAGTTGCTCAGACCACCAGACACAAGCATGCACAATCGATCGGAACTTAAAAAATTGTAATCGTTAACTGTTCATTTCAATACACCATCAGACATCAGCAATACAGTTATCGTAGGTCTTCATACATATATTTATATTTTGTGTTCCTTCTTTCTCTTTTCTTCTTTCCCTCATCCCAGTCATTCCTTCCTTTGAGCAATTTCTTTCTCTTTTGGTTTTTCTGGTTTTTCTCCGGTACGGGGAACCGAACTCACGACCTTGCGCTTGCCAGGCAGGCGCTTTTGCTGCTGAGCTAAATCCCCGGCCCCAATTTCTTTCTCTTTTAAGATATATTTTGATCTGTTTGTAACTTATTGACCATCTAGAAGCTTTGAAAAAAATTCTCATTAACCTTCTGTGACTATCTTGGTGTTAAGATTGGATTACTCTGTGATGATGATTTGCTTTAGCCTGAAGTCCTCCCAAACACTACTATCTTTCTTTCCCTGAAGGTTGTCACCACGATAAAATTTGTGAAAAATGTGCAGAATAAAATATGCTTTAGTTTTCCTATCCCCAATCCTGTGTCCAAAACAATTGTGTGAAATAAATAAAGCTCCTCATTAATACATTTTCAATACTGAGTGACACATTTAATATTTTAAATAGTTTTACCGAATATGGAAAGAATTTATTTTTGACCAACTCTAGAAAAAATCATTCCTTTTATGTTTCTCAGTAGCAACTTCCAAATGAATCAGGGAACATGAAATAAAAATTATAAAAGATATTTTAAAAACTGAGACTGAAAGCGGCAATAGCCTACTAAATGATAGGAATATATTTGCTCTTTCCTAAAGGAAAATGGTTTTCCTTTTCATCACCATCTATATTTTAACATATCCTCTTTTACAATCACTTTTAAGACTTACTTAATACAAAATAAAGCCTTTAATATTCATGCATACCGGAAATACATATTTAAATTTACTATTTAGTTTATATGTGCACAAGAACAAGCGTGGTAAAATTTCTACAGCTGTGTAGAAATTTAAATAGTTTATTGATGAAATTTTATGTTAGTTTGATTTTTCATACTAATCAATGCACTGGAAAATAACTACCACGTTTATAACCATCATTTCAGTTACATTTTATTATTATATATAGCTCTGTAACCACTCATGTCAAGTAGTATGGAATGAGTCTAAATATTGGTTACATGAAAGTCCCTTAAGACCTATATTTTGATTTTTGTTTAAATTGATATACATATATTTTAATTACAAACAGTTTGTAACCCAATTATATACTATGAATGTTTATCATTATGTCAATATCACTGCATATTAAAAGTAAACAGTCAGTGGGAGCCCACATCTTTAGAGTCCTGACTACAGGACAAAGCACAGAAGTATGTACAGGGGAAAATTGGCACCTAAACATTAGCAAGGTTTGCATCCCAATTCAATATGCCACAATGATATGTGGTTTATGCACAAGGATTGTGTGTGTATGAGTGCGTGTCTACACATAGGTAAGTGTACAGATTTACTGTGAATCTAATTAATTAATATATTATTAACTCATAATGTAGTTTCCATTTCATATACTTGTGGTATAACTGGATTAATCATAATTGATCATTTCAGCTTGTAATTTTACTCTCATCTGAGGAGTATACTTAGTGTCTCAGGTCACTGCATATTTTTTTTTCTTATGTTCTACGGTATGTTACCAATTACTTGTTAAGATTGTTTAACATACTTTCCTAAACCTGTAACACATACAACCCATTTGTCATTCCTTCCCTTCTCCCTGAATATTATTTATTCTTTTAGGTCAAATACTAGTTCATCTATTAGGTAGTACACAAAGTACTCTGCTTGAAGGAGAAATTTTGATTCACTATCAAGTCCAGCCATATGTCAGCTTGGTTTTCCAAAATATGATGTGTAATCTGATTTGTAGAAAAAAATGTAGACTGCACAAATTCCTCAAAGAGCTATAGTAAATGTGGTGATCAAAATATCCAGTGAATGTTTAAGTTAAACATACAATAAAAAGCAGATTGTCATCAGTCCTCCTCAAAATACTCTCCCCTGCTTTGAACACACTTATATCATCATTCTTGCCACTTTCTGAAGCACTTCTGGAGTTCCTCTTTCATGAGTGTCTTTACGAGGTGCTATGAAAATACAGTAAAACTGCTGCCTGCGGCCATCCCATGGAAAGGAAGGCTTGAAGAAACGTTACACTGTGTCCTCATCTACGGATTTTTTCACTGGATAGGACACCATCCAACCTCTGGCTGTCCTCCAAAGCCAAAATGGTGATGAAATATAAATATTTTGTATTGATTCAGGACATCAAGGATGCCCTTAGAGCACAACTCTAGAAAGAAAATTTACAGAACAACATCAGAACGTGCCAAGAAGGACGGGATCAATAGGCCCATAAAGAGCAATATCTTGAAGGGGATTAATGGCAATGTATCTTTTACTGTAATAGATATTGATTTAAATATTTACCAGTGTATTTAATTGGAACACATACATTGATCAGTGAGAAAAAAGGTGGAGATATTGACAGAAAATAAAAGAAAAATTCAGAGCTGTTTGGCCAAAAGAAAAAATGGAAGAAAGATATAACAGCAAGAGATAAAGCAGTAGAAAGACAGAAAAAGATAACGGGGGATGGCTAGCACGTAGGTTGCTTTTTATGTTGCTGAATGGAAGAGTAAATTAAAAAATAATTTCCTTTTCCTGAATACAAAGACTATCAAAAATAGTAATTTTCCTGTTTCAGATGATTCCTATGGAGATAAAAATAGAAAATGATAAAAGGAGAAGATAAAGGAGATAAAAAGAGAAGGCCAAAATACATGTAGGGCAAAAATGCATAAATCTAGGTGTGTACACTATGAAACATTACAGAAAAGTAAATGGCTATGATTATTTACTCAAAAATTTTTGAAATTATTAGTCATCAAGCCACTCTTCTTTGCAAGACAACATGTTAAATTTACTCAGGAAAATAGTACAGATGATACTGGGATTTTTCAGTCTTCCTAGGTATGCTTATAGGTATAGTTATAATGAGTTTTACAATGAAGGGAAAAATACTGCCAATAATTTCTCTGAAGAAACTGACATGAAGGAGAAGGAAAATTCAAGCTCTTGCATTACGACAGTAGATTCTACTCAAATTCACTTCTGACTAGTGATAAGGTCCGTGTAGTCTTCAGTAAAACTTCATTGAAATCTAAAATATGTTTATAAAGGCCAATGTTGCTTAAAGAACTTACTTTTATTTCATTCTGGTAGTATTTGTGTATGAGGTAAAAACAGTGCTATTACATAACTAAGACAAATGTATGCTTGCATTTTTTTCTTTTATATCATTATGTGAAATTGGATGTATCTTACATTCCATGGATCTTAGTGTTGATGAAAAAATGACATTTAAAAAGAACGCAATAGCTACACAGGGCAAACATGTACTAATAAAAATAAAAACAGTAAAAACAAAAAAAGTAGTAAATGAATAATGTGGAAAGTTTATGATTACTTTTGAAATAAATAGGGAGATTAGAAAAAAGATAAGTCATTCTTTATTAGCTGAAATATAGCAGAAAAAAGGAAATGTTTCAAAATGAATAAGCAGAGATAAAAATAGTATTGGAGCGGTCACTGAGAAGTTATATGAAGATTTGTACCAAAATTTCTGAGAACAACAAAATCAAAACTTTGAAAAAGTTTATAGAAATAAAGGATATATGTTGTAAAAAACAAAAACAACATACAAATAAACAGAGAGACAAAGAAAAAAGTATGTAGAGACAGGTATCCTGAGTTCCCTTAATAAGTGTATGTGTAGTTATTTCTAAGAACAATAGCTTTTATTTGATACAAAGTGGCATTTGTTAGCTGAGGTGAATCAAACCGAAGGAAAATATTATTTTATTTTATTTTATTTTTATTTTTAAAATAAAAGGAGGAAAACATTAACAGACAGACAACATTTTACAAAATAGCAAAAGAACAGTACAAACAGTACAGAGTTACTAATAAAGTGGTAGGGAATTAACAATGCTTGTTGTATTTCATATTGATATCTTCAAAGTGGTTTCTCATGAAAACAGATATAGACATGCAATGCTGATCAACCAAGGACTCATTGACAGTTTCTTTCAGCAAAGAAATACAAGACAGTAGAACAGCCATGTTAACTATCCTGCATCTACATACATACAAAATTTCTCCTTCTTTCCCTTCTCTTTTCCCACATCCCAGTTGCCCTTTACCTTTGAGTGCTTTCCTATCATTTCACAATGTCTATCATACCTCCTAGTTTAAATTAACTCTTATACAAGCAGAGGAATTGACAATGTTCTTAAAATTGTTTTCTGGGAATAGAGGTCAACCCAAGTTATATGAGTTAATGTATATTCTTTGCATATTATTGTATACCTAATTCCTAGAGCACATTGGAAGTACAATAGATAAACACAAAAATTCCTAAGTGAAGTTATAAGGAAATGATAGTTTGAGTACATGGTCAAGTTATATGATTCAACATGGAAGTCTTTAAAGGGCAAAAAGATATGAGCAGTGGTTATAGGAGTCGAGATAAGGGGGAAGGTGGATAAAGAAATTTTCATTCAATATAAGAAAAAAATACTCATACAGTCAAACACTCATTTGTGTTTACAGGTTGTAATGAAGAAGACATTGTGCAACTTAGTGAAAAATTTCCTCATTACTATCAATAAAATATACTAAACCTAGTTAGGGTTAGGATTAGGGTTAGGTCTGTAGAAGTATTGTTTGAGGCACTCCTCAATTTTTGCAGATATGTATGAAAACTCAGCTGCATGGTATTGTGAATAACTACATCTTTGTGTTGCATCTTCTTGATCTGAATTACAGCCCAAGGCTCTTCTACTAATTGTTCATAGATTTTTATTGAGGACTATGAGGTGATACCAAAGTACATTTGGCCCTTATGAAATGTATTTTAAAAAGTTCCAACTATTTTTGACTGAACACTAGTAGGTTCTGTGATATTAAAGTTCTTTTTTTTCCTGCTTTTTATTTAAAAAATAGAAGAACAAAAATATATTAACAAACATACATACATTTACAAAATAACACAAGGACAATACAAGCAATACTGAAATTCAGACAAGATGATAGGAAATTAACAATGGTTGTTGTATTACATATTGATTTCTTCAAAGTGGTTACTCTGGAAAATAAATATAGATGTATAAGACTGATCCAATAGTTAATCACTAACCGTTCCTTTCAATAAAATGATAGAAGACAGTAGTACAACTATGTTAGTTATCTTGTGTATACATACATAGTTTTCCCCTTCTTTCTTTTCTCTTTTCCCTCATCCCAGTTGCTCTTTACTTTTGAGCAGGTTCCTTTCATTTCACGTCTATCATACCTTCTAATTTTATTGACTCTTTCAGGTTCTTACACTAGTGAGACAATACATTGTTTACACATGCGCATCTGATTTATTTCACTTATGAGTATGGTCTCTAGTTGTGACCACTTACTTATAAAAGCTTCGACTTTATCATTGCATAAAAATACCACAATTTTTTATCCATTCCTCAGTGGATGGACATTTGGGTTGCTTCCACAGTTTAGCAATTACAAATTATGCTGCTATAAACATGGGTGTACATATATCACTGTGATATGATGTTTTCAGATTTTCTGGGAAAATAACCATAAGAGGAAGAGCTGGGTTAAATGGGACTTCTAGACCTAGTTTGCTGAGAAATCTCCAAACTGATTTCCACAGTGAGATATTAAAATTCTTAAAAGAGAAACTTTAGACTATACTTTATTTGAACAAAGACCTACTTGTGAATTGAGAAGCACTCAAAGCCAGGAGAGGTTCAATGGCAGGGATGCTTATAGACAGGAAAAGATAAATTAACACATAGAGAAACAGTTTATTTTACAACTTAACTTCAGCCTTAGATAGTTATATTCTGATCAGTTTGCAACCTGTAGTTTGAAGGTTGGCTGCTGTAACCAGCTGAGACTAAAATGTATATTCTTGAAATATGTCCTGATTTGACTACATGCTAAATAATGCAGGGTCCTATGTAGGAATTCAATATTTGAATGCATTTGAGGGTACATTTGACTGAACAGAGCTATTTCATGAAAAGTAAAACAAAAAACAGAAAAGATAAAAATTTTAAACATTACATCTTCACGTGTTGAAAAAAAATCTAAATGTTTATAACATTTCTTACTAATTAGGGTATAAATTATAAAGAACATTAAATCATTTATGAAAATTTAGCTTCAGTAATATTTGAAAATATGTCATTTCCTCATTTTAATTAGAAAATTCAATTTTATAAACATTTTCTAAGATATTTTATTAGTTGAGTGTCAGAATTCTTTTCCTAAATTCATGTGTTTTATTTTATTATACTTTCATTTTACTAATTCTTAGTCAATGCTATATATCACATACATTAAGAATCTTTTTCATATCAAACTTTCATTATTAAAAAAGAATTGGAAGCAAAGTGACTCTGCAAATTGGCATAAGAATTATATAATGTGAGATATGAGAGAGAACATATTTTTCTTTGATGATAGTATCTAGAAAATGTATTTGTATCTCAACCTTTTTTATAGAATAGACTAATGAAAAGTTGTAATATGTTATATATATACATGTAGTATAATACCATCTATATTTTCAATTTAAACAATTAAATTTTCTTTCAATTTTCTCTTAATTTTTGAATATGTCCCCTCTGCATCTTTTTTGTCATATTCCTGGTGTCTCTTGTGATTTTCTTTATATCTAAATATTCTATTCCAGTGAGGTTTTAATCTTGGAAACCTATTTTACCAACATTCTCTTTTAATCTTCTCTGGGCTCCTTTTTTGTTGTGGCTGTTGATTTTCAGTCTAGTTCCCCACATTATAAAAAATGACTTTCTTTCTTGTTTTGTTTTATGATTAAGATTTTTTGATGAAAATTATTTTATAATAACTATATGAACATTTTCAATGATTAAAAAAAATTGACATGTATGAATTCATTAGTGTTATGTCAGGCTCAATTTAATTTTGAAGTGTTTGCTTGTGTTCTTTGAAGTGTCTCACATAAAAACAAACCTGTTTCACCCATATCCTGTTTCCCTAAAACAAGTAAAGATTCCTCAAAGGCACAAATTGAGAGGAAGGTAATTCATTTCATAGTTGGTGACAGTGTGAAATGAAAAGTAAAGGAGCTATTTCACTCATTTATATAAAATTTTCTTTTCACTTATTTACAGTCTTGAACCTATGATTTAATCTTTTAAACAGCTCTGTTAGCCATATTCCTTAACAATAATTCAAGAATTTATGGAATTGAGTTGTTAAATTAGGATAATTCAATGTAATATTTACCAGAAAACATTTGGGGTAAATAAACATTCTTAAAAGCAGAAAAATCCAGGTCAAAAATATGAAACATCTCAAGACGTCTTAAGAGAGAAACTATGGCTTGCTCTCTTTTGGCATTTAATTCTTTGAAAGTTGGATCCAAAAACAAGACCCAGGTAGACATTTTAATAATACATTATAGTTTATATATGTTTATAGTTTTCCATTGTATGTATATAATTTTCTATTGTACTATATATATGTATCCTTATATAGATGAATATACATATATACATATAGGTAGGTATTCATATGTATATACATCTGCATACAGATACATATATGAGCATACCATTGTGCCAGATATAGTTTGTACAAAGTAATT
The DNA here is from genome assembly GCF_000276665.1 of Chinchilla lanigera. NCBI lineage: Eukaryota > Metazoa > Chordata > Mammalia > Rodentia > Chinchillidae > Chinchilla > Chinchilla lanigera. The sequence goes on from NW_004955411.1 coordinate 28,569,700, forward strand.
CAACCCTTTTTTATTAGTACTCACTTGCAATACATAATATATGCATTCTTTGTGAGGAATGGTGCATGTATGTAACACATTTTAATCAGTCATCTCCTTTCTCACCCGTCTCTTCCCCTCCTTCCATCTCTCACTCTCCTTCCCATTTGAGAGACATGTAATGTCTCCTTACTTCCTATTATCTATCTTTTGTTTTGCTCTTTATATTTTGAATTTCTCAAATAAGAGAAATCATGTGATATTTGAGTTTGTGTGTCTGATTTATTTATGCTTTGAGTTTTTGAATTGCCTTCAGATTTAAAGGCATATTCGTGTTCTTGCTGAAAACCTATTATGAGGAAGTTTCTGTGATATGACATGATGATACTGTCAGATGAATAAAGCAGAGTACTTATTCCTATGTATAGGGTATCTAGAGTAGAGGACAAAAACAGAACCATAATGAAAACCATACCGCTGTATATCTTTTTTTTTTTTTTTTTTTTTTTTTTTCTGGTTTTTCTCCGGTACGGGGAACCGAACTCACGACCTTGCGCTTGCCAGGCAGGCGCTTTTGCCGCTGAGCTAAATCCCCAGCCCCCATACTGCTGTATATCATAGGGAGGAGTGAAATGTCTGAGGAGTACAGACCTGAGGGAAAGTGAATTTATATGGTTAAGCCTGTCCATTCATGAAAGTCTGAACAATTGTTTGGTATATTCAAAATTACTTTAAAAAGAAACCTTTTTTTAGAAGTCTGTAATGGTCTTTTATGTGTCTACCCCAAAACTTGTACAGTAAAACCTGAAATTCATGTAACTCAGAAAGTGACTAATCTAAGAATAGGGTCTTGAATGCAGCAATGAAATTAAAATATGGTACTTAGGATGGCCCTATTGAACGGATGTCCTTATAAAGAGATTGGGACATAGGGGAATGATGGAGACCAGTAGGAAGCAGACCTCAGCAGTACTTATATTAATCAATTGGTTTCTCATGTTCACTTGTGAACCTGTCCAAGGCCTAGGCTCCTTATCTGGAAATGGCGGGCACATAGTAAGTGAACCTCTGTGAGTCACTAATCCCTACTAAAACCTGTAGTGGTGGGTAAAGCCAGAAAGCCTCAAAGAATAAAACAAGATCACAGCCATGGTCACCAGGATTAGACTTCAACTTGATGAAAACCATAGCCTCAGGCATCTCATTCTTGAGTGGATTAGTTTAACACCTTACTTGAAGAAGTCCTTGAATGGTTCCACCCTTCTTGAATACTCCCCTCCCTTCTGATAACCAAATAAATATGTGCCACCCAGAGAAGGTTTTGGTCTTAGCCCTGAGAGAATCTTGAATTCTGTGAGAGGGCTTTGACCCTCCTGGAGCCCTGAAATCATTCCACATGCCTCTTTTTATTTAGCCTTCACCACACACTCATTCAAGAGATTGTGGACCTGATCAGCCTGCAATAACTAAGGAATATTATTAACCCAATAGAGGGACACCAGACAAGCATAGGCACACAAAGAAGAGCCTTACGAATATAGCCAGAGGCCATCTCCAAACTAAGGAGAGGCCTCAGAAAAATATATAACCATGCTTTGAATTCAATTAGATTTCCAGTTTTAAGAACTATAAAAGTTAAATTTGTATTATTTAAATCATCCAGTCTGTGGTATTTTGTTACTGCAATACTAGGAAACTAATACAGTTTTTATAATATTCTAAAAATATTTTCAAATTTTTGTTTAAATTTTATCCTCTTTCATATATTCATGCATGTTTTTCATATATAGTAATTGTTGATAGACATGAAATAAATTTTATATGTGACATTTTAGTATATTTAATACTTTGCCACACTTGTGATAGCTAACTTTTTCCCCAAAAATATCAGCACAAACTCCCCTTGTTAGAAGAGAAATTTCCAGTAAAATTGAATAAATCTAGAATGTATCTCCATGTAGTTTGAGGAGGAAAATGAATTTGTATTCTAGGTAATGAATATTTTTTTTTTGCCTTTTGTTTTGTTTTGTTTTGTTTTTCCAGTTCTGGGAACTGAATTCATGACCTTGCGCTTGCCAGGCAGGCACTGTGCCACTGAGCTAAATCCCCAGCCCCTGGTAATGAATATTTTAAGGATTTTTGCTTCAAGTCCAGCAGAGTGGACTGTTCCACATGTGGTTCAAATTTTTTGATTTAATTTCTTTTCGGGTGCTTTTAGAGATTCTATTCAGAAGTAAGTGTTGTTCTCCTCTTCAGGAAGTAGAGTATGTCTGATTATTTTTGTAATATCTACAGATCCTAATATAGATCTTTGCATGGAAATTATGTCTACTACATTTGAATAAGTTCATAAAATATGTTTGTGTCTGTATCTTTTTAAACTATATTGTCATTTTTCTTTAAAATTATTTACCAAAAAAATTAAACATAATTTAGAAAATTAAAATGCATTGTGCTAATTTTATTGATATGCTCCATACAGATACTGGAAGGTATATTATTTGTTCATAGATGGTCTGGAAGATGTACTGCTATAGAATCAATATATTTTATTTTGGAATTTCTGTTTTAATTGATAATTTTTATTGAACTTATCATACATACAAATACTGTCCAGAATGCTTTCTATGCATAAATTTATAAAATCCAGATCTTTACATGTCCTTTGTCTCCTAGTTTTAAATAAACTTTTCCAATGTGACATATGCATATGTTCTTGCCAGCTATAAAATATTTAAAGTATATGTACATAAAATATTTGATGAAAACTTTCTGCATATCATTTAAAACCAAACTCTCTCTGGTCTTTCTCTCATCCAAAAGTGTTACAGTTAACATGGATGAGGAGTTAACTCTTTAAACTAAATTCATTATTTCATAATTGTTTTAAGAAAGAGTGGAACGATGGAATTTTTCCCACTTTTGATTTTTCTTAGAAATGCATAAATTTTCCAGGAGCATATAATCAAATCTTAGTGAGTCTTTCACTAGCCTGAGTTGGTGAAAAACTAAACTGAGTTAGTAAAAAAAAATAGAAAGCAAAGATGAACTGATCTGTAACATAAACACTAAATAATTGAATATCGAGTGAAACCCAGTGAATGTGCTCTATAAAGCAAAAGGAGAATCATGAAAGGCAGAGCAAGAAGATGAACAGGAGAAGCACTGGGAAACTTTGAGATCCACAAATGATAATCACTTAGGTTTTATTGTTCCCTTTGATAAAACTGAGCTTTCTTGTGGTCTCAAACTTTACTTAGACAACTACATAGCCTGCTAAGCAGACTGAATTTGTTTATTAGCCTTTGGTGGAAAATAAGGAGATAGTATCATATAGAGCAGGAAGTGATCATTCAGAGCCAGACATACCACAGTAAAATTCAAACCATAGTCATGAATTCATGTGTAGATGTAACCTCACAAAGCAAACAGAAAACATAATATTCCAAACACCTTTTATTCACTACAAATGTCTGGAAAAAGAGAATTATGGAGATCAAAACATCTACTATGAATGAAGCATAATGTAAAATATTTGCTTGAATCAAAGGGAAAGCTCATTGGGAACATTGGAGATATATTAATACATTATTTTTTATTTTTAAAATCTGATTTGTTTTAATTTTTATTAGTGTATGTTTGCAAGACACAGTGATTACTTCCACTGTGGGGTGTTTGACCCTGGATATAACACATCTTAATCTCTTTACTTGGAACATAAGTGGCTGGAGTAATATACTGCCATATACACTGAGGTAGTAAGACAAGTTTATGAAAGACAAGGTTGGACTAGCATTACAGCGAGAAACTCTTAGGATCTTAGTCTTAGGGTTTCTTTGGAATTTCTAGTGTCACCTTTATAAATCCCCTTAGGTTCTCATAGTGAAAACCTTATAAATTAAGTCCTCATGACTCTGACAGAAGAATAAGAATAAAATTAAAATTTATTCAGTCAGCTTCCTGACATAAGTGTATTTTCTAGTGGGGAGATTTTATCACAGGCTTATGAAAACTAAAGAGAAGTAATTTGTCCTAGTTCAATTCCACTTCAAATCTCTTGTCTCATCTAGGGGAAAAATGCTCATATATGTTGAATAACAGAAACTTGCCTAGCTTTTATTTTAGTTTTTGCATAGCTTTCAAAAATGTAAATACACTTGTACTATATGTTCTCATAATCGTATTCCTAAATATTTACTCACATGATTTGAAAAATTATGTCCACAAGAAACCTTCATGCTAATTTTCATAGCAGTTTCATAATCATCAAAAATTAGAAGCAGCCAGATACATTTTCAGAAGCTAAATGTATAAAATAACATATATGCATCCATAAAGTGGATTGGTACTCAGTGATGAACATAAATAAAATATCAACCAACAGACAATCTCGACAAAATAAGTAAAAATCTGACAGTTATAAATGCAGGCAAGGACTTTCTGAACAGAAGCTGGTTGCACGGCAAATAGTACCAGGAATCACCAAATGGAATCATACCGAATTGAAAAGCTTCTACAACCCACCAAGGGAATGCAGAGAAAATGTAGACCTAGAAAAGAATTTGCCAGCTACTCTTCATACAGAAGAATAATGTCTAGAATATATAGCAAATCTCAGAATTATGAACATTTGGTTTGCAAGTTTTCACAGGTACAAACTGATCTCTCAGCATGAACATTCATGGATGTGGACAAATGGCAGAAATAGCTCATGTGTTCACTGGATATAGCCACAGAGGTGCTGCTGTGTGCTCACTGTACAGTGTAATAGTGAACAGTAACACATGGCTCAAATAGAGCCCAGGATATCTGGAAGCAAGAGGAGAAGCAGTAGTGTTGTGGAGGGGACACTAGGAAGCACAAACCAATAATCACGGAAACAAAAGTAAAAATAATTGAGAGATTGGACCAGGATAAATAGATGGAAGACATCATTCCACTATCTCCCATCTATCCTCCCTCTTTCAATTAATAACTCTCTCTTGTCAGCTGACTCCATCTAATACCTTGTGTACTAGCTTTTGTACTATACTGTACCATCATTTTAAGGTAACTGCAAAAGTAATAATAATTTATATACAGTATGTTTGTGTGGGTTTGGTTTTTTATGCTTTACACCATATATTTGTGTCAAAGTTGTAGAAAACTATGTCAAACTTATGAAAATCTTTGAATTGAATGTTTTCCTGGAATTAAACTCACTTTTAAGTCAGAAATAGTTCAGAAAGAATCCAAGTAATCAGGCCCTTTAAGATGAAAGACCCTTGGGGCTGGGGATTTAGCTCAGTGGCAAAAGCGCCTGCCTGGCAAGCGCAAGGTCATGAGTTCGGTTCCCGGTACCGGAGAAAAACCAAAAAAATAAAAAAATAAAATAAATAAAATAAAATAAAATGAAAGACCCAATCAAAAAATGAGGAAGTGGAATGAATAGACACCTCACAGAAAAAGAAGTACAAATGACCAATAAATACATAACAAATGTTTAATATCACTGACTACAAGAGAAATGCAAGTTAATACAACATTGTGATTTTATTTTACCTCAGGAAGAATGGGTAATTTTAAGACATCAAATAATAATAAACCATAGAGGCTTTGGGGAAGAAATAATTGTTCTACATTAGCAGTAGAAATGTTATGAGTACAAGTATGGAAATCAATACAGAGATTCCTCAAAAAACTAAACCGAGAAATTCCCTTTTGCCCAGCAATTTTCTTCTAGGTATCGTCTTAAAAGAGTCAAAGATATCATTTTACAGTGGTACATGCTTAACCATGTATGTAGTCACACAATTCACAATAGATAAATCTTGAAAACAACTTATGTTTCAATCAACAGAAGAATGAAGAAAATGTTCATTTATAAACAATGAAGTACAATCTGGTCATAAAGAATGATAAAGTTGAGTAACTTGTAGGAAACTGGATGCACACTGAGACCATAATTTTAAGCTAAATGAATCACACACATGCACACACACACACACTCACACACACTCACATACACTTCAGTATTGCATGGCTTTTGTAATTTGAGAATCTGGAATTATAATCAAGGACAAAGTAAAAGATAGGTAACTGGAAGTAGGGAGATTGATCTTTTTCAAATAGGAAGGGGGTGAAGAAATGGAAAGAGGAGAGAGGGAGTTGAAGGAAAGTATATAAAAAGAAATATGATATGTTACATACATGTTCCAATTCCACATAAGAAATGTAAACATCATATAATGAAGACATATACTAATAAAAATAAATAAATTTACAAGTAATATAAAATTAAAAATGTATTGCAAAAGTAGAGAGACATACTGAAAAATAAAAGTATAAAACAAAAGATATTTATTTATATTTTAAAACTTTGACAGCATAAGAGTGAAAAATGGAGTTAGTGGCATTTTACTGGTTTGTATAAACAAAATACTATGTGATCAAATGAGACATAGGCATAGGAGAGGATAGTTAATAATTGTAGCAATTCAAAATACATAAACTGGGGGCTGCGGATTTAGCTCAGTGGCACAGTGCCTGCCTGGAAAGTGCAAGGTCGAGAGTTCAATTCCTGATACCAGAAAAAAAAACAAACAACAACAACAACACCCCACAAAAAAAAATCAAAATACATAAACTGTGTCTCTTGATATTAAAATTTAAATCCAATTTATCTTCAGTTCCTAGGAATTAAACATACTTTAGATACATGCTCAGTTTCAAAACATTCATATATTAGGTGATGAGACTAATAATCATTTTCTCAGGCTAAAAATGGAAAAAAAAAAGTACACCTGATGAATACTTGATTAGCAGGAATTATTTAAGTTGGATTATGAAAAAAATGTTTGAAGTTAGAAAGAAAAGGAAATGGGCCTGGGGATTTAGCTCAGAGGCACAGTGCCTGCCTGCCAAGTGCACGGTCGTGAGTTCGATTTCTGGTACTGAAAAAAAAACAAAAAACAAAAAACAGGAAGAAAAGGAAAGCATGTCAAATATAGTAGATAATGTGATTGCGTTAGTTTTCCGTTACTATAACAAATACGTGAGATAATATACAAAGCAAAAAAGTTTATTTGGCTTATGGTTTCAGAGATTTCAGTTCCCGATGTTCGGGGTCTTTGACAGTGCATTTGGGTTTTTGACAGTGCAGCTGAATAGGTCTGTTAACCTCATGATTAAAAAAAAAAAAACAAAAAAAAACAAAAAAACAAACCTCATGGAGTAAAAATAACAAAGTAAAGGGGATTGGGTCCTTCAGCACCCTTTGGGATATGACCTTAGCGATCCCCACTCACTGATGCCCGGCACTTTCATGACTCCACCAATTCACAATATTGCTAACATTTCAGCACATGGGTCTTTGGGAACAGTCAACTGTAACATTGATAATGGTGGAGAACACAGTTTTCCATCAAACTTGTTGTACTCTTTTTAGGTCATATGGAAACCCACGCCACAAATACACTTTTAGATTTCTTTGCAGTCAGATGCAGATATGCTACCTATTTCTTATCACTGATATATAGACAGAGGGGAAGTATGTCACTAGCATTTATGCCTTGAAACTTAATATGGTCTCCATTATATTGTCTTTTTGTCAGTTTCTTAAACGTTAAAAAGCTTAATTTGACTAAAATTGAAGACAAGTATCCTAGGAGGTGGTGGAGAAATATGATTGAAGAAACCAGTAGCATTGAATGCAGAATAGAGATACCCAACTTGTTCTTTCTATTTATTTTAAAACAAATGCAAGAGAAAAATAAGTATATAGCATATTTAAGCCTTTTGTGCTTTGGGGGTCTCAAATTTATGGTGGCTTAAAGTATATCTGAACTAATACATCATATATGTGTACAAAAGAGCTCAAAACTATGTTCTAGGTTAGTTGATATAATTGTGAAACGACAAAAGGACACAATAGACGTGGATATATACATACATGTAATAATCTTTTCTACCATTGCTGCGAAATATACTTACAGAATAGAGATGTGCAAATTCAGTTTTCTAATTTAGAAAAGCTGTAGAGGCTGGAGGTGCAGCTCAGTAGTAGAGTGCTGGGTGCGTATGTTCCAGGCAAGGCGCTTGAGCCTCAGAATCGCACATACACACACACACACACACACATACACACACACACACAAACACACACACTCAAAAGTACAGAGTAATATAGAAGAGCTATAGACTCAGATTAATTGTCCACTATAGACTACAGAATCTCTTTATATCAAACTGAAGGCAGCTGTGCATGGTGGTTCATGCCTATAATCCCAGCACTCAGGAGGCTGAAACAGGATGATCCCTGGGTTTGAGGCCAGCCTAAACTCCATAGTGATTTCAAGGCCAGTCTGAAGTACAGTGAGACCTTTTCTCAAAAAAAAAAAAAAAAAGTCCAAGGCAAAAACTGAAAGTAATGGAATTTCCCTCTTCTTAATTAGATTCCCATATTGAGAGTAGAATGGTATTTTTTGCAAATTAATGACACAGAGATTCTAATATGTTAGAAAATTAACTTATTGGTTTAAACAATGATACTGTCAGTCTTGCAGATTATTTTTCTGCTTTGTGTACAGACATAATTAAAGGAGACATCTTACTTTATTCTTAGCTTGTCTTAACAAAAAACAGCAAAGTAAATTTTACTGTCAGTAACAAATGGAAGCAGTTTTATTGTTGGGATAATAGGAAAGTACATGGGTAACTGCTGCTAACATCATTCAAATTTCTTCATCTAAGAACTGAGGTTCATTTCTCAATTTTTTTATCGTTTTCTGCCAAGGTAAGTCAGATATATGATCACTCAAACATAAAGCTTTCTTATGTTAACTTGTTACAACAATTTGTGTTCTACAATTCTAGGCCAACCTTATTACCAGAACAAAATTATCATGTGCTTAGTATACTTCTGGTTCACAACCTATAAGGTTTGTGAGAAATACCAACAGGGAAAAACAGCAAAAAAAAAGACCTAAATAGCTAAAAAACAATAATATATAATTAATACACATGCTACTTGTGCAAAGTAAATTTTAAAATGAAATATAGGAAGAAAATAAAGACATGTATATAAATATTTTATGTAAAACAGTTTACCTAAATTGTTTAATACCCATAAAAATACTGTAGTTCAAATATTTTATCACTATTTTATAGTAAATAAGGTAAAGTATCATGTGTATTATAGGTTGAATAATGGAAGAAGTAGGTCATAAGTAAAGATTTTTGAGTGCAAATGCTGTAGCTGATGGGTAATATCACAGTACAAGGGGAGGGGAAGAGAAGGAAGTCAATAATAAATGGACTATGGACAGATTTCCTGTATATACAACTGCATAGATGATATAAGCTACAAATTAATCCATTTTCCCCCTACTACACCAAGAGAAAGGAATGCTAGTCTACATATCTAACATATCTGAATACCATATGTTGAGAAGTATCCCCCAAAATACTAACGACCCAGTACTTCTATCATTTCTCACATTGGTACTGGAGGACATCTTTCAAGCCAGAGACATTCCTCAGGATAGGTTTACAAGTGTTTGCACAATAAAATTATAGGCATGTGGCATATCCCAATTACCAACAGGATATACAGTTACAAGCATGTTTCTGGAATTCAAGTTGGAATAAGTATTCAAGCCAGTGTTGGTAGACAAAACAAAAGAGATTAAAAATAGTCAGATTATTATTATTTTATTTTACCTTAAAGAGAGGAAGAAGAAAAGCAGAAATATAATAAAATAGAGTTTCAAATCAGGTTAATAGGAAAGTTACATTAACAAATAATTAGACTATGGGTAAAACCTAGAACAATGCTATACTATGCAATTCTGAAGAGGGTATAGAATGACAGATTTATAGAAGTAATGGGGCCCAATTCATTAACTATTAGTCCATGACATTTATTATATTCTTAAAAAAAAAGTTAAAATAGTCTAATCACACACGGTAATTTGCAATCATCTTGTGGGTTATGTTTCATCGTATGAATTTGGGCAGATGGGAAGTTTAGACAATATGAAGAGATTTTGCAAACAGCTGTCTGTCTAAACATTGTTAGCTAGCACAGAAAGAGAGAACTCTTCTCAAACAACAAAACTATCTCATACTTGAGCTTTCCCAGAAGGAAAAGATGGCATTCACAAAAAATATACAAAAGGACATAACATGGAAAATAAATCACAGAACAATGAAAAGATTTTTAAGGTCTTTCACTTGGTCATTTGGCCAACTGGCCTACACAAAAGGCAAATAATGTCTATTTTTTTCCTGCTGGAAACTAGCTGATGGTTATGTTTCTTCAGTTTTAACTTGGTATGTCTCTTACAGGGATTTTTTGATTTAAAAAAAAGACATTTTTTCATGCATAATATATGAAAAAATTATTCCAATAAGCACTAGGTCTCTCAGAGAGGTAACTATTGCTTAGAAGCATATATTGTAGTATCACTTTTGAAATGATATATTTATATATGGAGCTGGATTTCCCAGCAAAACAGTTTACACCATGCTCTGTAAATTATTTGTCTGTGAGCCAGCAAACGGCAGTGGAGGTTTCATTCTGTTGGACTTGCAAAAGTACTAGGAGAAACTAGGCTGCCTGAGTGATATGCAGAGAAAAAAGAAAAACTGTGAAAAATACAATTGGGCCCATGAGATTTCTACTTGACACATTTCCCACAATCCAAAGTCCAGAAGGGACTGAAGTTACTATTAGGGACTGATTAGTTGGAAATTCCAAATAGTACTGCAATTCTTAAATGTTCAGCATTTGTTAACTATGTGATATTTAAGAACATTTAGCATTTTGTTCCTGAAAATATTAGTCCTTACTTAAGATATTGTGGGAAAAGAATCTAGCCAGGATAAGTCATCTTAATACAAAATGTGACCAACATAAAAATGATCAAATTTCTTTTTTTTTTTTTTTGGTTTTTCTCCGGTACTGGGAACCGAACTCATGACCTTGCGCTTGCCAGGCAGGCTCTTTTCGCCACTGAGCTAAATCCCCAGCCCCTCAAATTTCTTATATATTAAAATATAATAAAATGTTTAGCAAAGATAATTGTGAATGGAAAAAAAAACCAGAAAGTGTAACCTAAAATTCTTGGAAGAGCTAAAAATGATACTGAAGTAAGACTGATGCTGGCTATGATGAAGCAGTGGGGCAGAAAATATGTTAATATTTATTGTAAGCATTTTCAATAGGCCACCCAGAGGCCCATTCCTATCCCTGATGTAAAGTCCAGTTAAGTGGCAAATACAGCTGTGTGAAATTCAACAGTTTCTACGAAACAAAACAGGAAAATTCTCACAGAGCCAAATCACACAGAACTTCAGTAAGGAAAAGAGGGTGAAGCACATTCAAGATAAAGGTAAAAGCTCAGGGAATACAGTTGAAAATAATTTCATCTATAAATAAAAACATGAATGCTATGTTGCCTCAAATTATTCTGAAGGCATCATTCTTTGGTATTGGCTATGCAGAAATACCTAGATTTTACTCCTAACAGATTTTCAGAGCACTCCTTTGCACTCATGCTACTCTCAGTGCTGGATTTGAAGTGGCTGGATCACATGTTGGAGCTTATTGCCATGGACACAGTGAGGAACGATTGTTGAAATAGACTCTGAATGTTTATTTTTCTAAGTGTTCATATTGAATACTTATTGACAGTTTTATTTTTTACTTTCAGTATGATTATATGGTACTACTTCAGCTGTGTATTCTCCTTTGATAAAACATTTACACTAAACAAAGCTATCGTAGCTGATATTTCCACTTTTAAAATGAGTGTTATAAATACTACCCCTGACGTTAGATACCTTCATTGTTATAAGACTTTCCTCTCAGTTTAGATTAACATTGACCTTAGATTTAAAAAGGTAATAAAAAATTATCATCATATGCTATATGTCAATTTATGGAAAAGGTATGCATCATGAAAAACCTTAAATATTTTGACATTTTATTATTTTGAAATTCTTTTTCATTAATTTTTAAAGGGACAAAAAATGATAAAACCAATACAGAATTTCAAAACAAGGTGATAGGAAATTAACCATGTTTATTACACTGCATATTGTAAATGTAGAGTTCAGTTGAAGAAAAAAGCAATAGCAGTAAGAATATTTAAAATATATTGAAAGAAACAGTATCCATGTCATTAGCCTGTGTTTTAGGAGCCCTATAAATTTAAGTACAAGAAGTTTAATTGATTAATACTTTACCAAAATTTATTATTGCTAATACTATGTCTACTAAAAATATTATGCTTGCCATCTTCCAATACCTATTCACAAGTAGTTATTTTTTATATTACCACAATTCTTATAAATAGAAAATGTGTATCTACATCTGTAATAAATATACAACAGAGTTATTTAACTCAAATTGTTAATATACAGTAATGCCTTGGTTCACGAGCGCTTCTGTTTGCAGACAATTTGGCTTTCAAACAAAAACATTCAGGAAAAGTTTGCTTCCATTTGCAAAATTTGCACTGGGTGACAAATATGACCATGACCATCTTCCCCACTTAAACAGAAATGCAGCCAACTTCTTCAAAAATCATAAAACAAATTAAGTTCATAAACCAAGGTACTACTCTATGTCAAATTCACAGTGACAGTTTTGCCCAGTATTTATCTTTCTTTCTCAAATTGCTTTGGCTTAAGCTATTTTGTAAAAAAATAAAATAAAAATAAAAAAAATAGACACAATTTTGAAGTTAACACAATAGAACCTGATATAATATAGGAATAGAAGTTTAATAATGGAAAGCTGTTATTCCTTAAACTATACCTTTTCACCAGGATAGTTTTGTTTTCTTCTTTGCATCTGTCATATTAGATTAAGCTCAACAGAGGCTGGACTTCTGTGTGTAGCTTCTAATATAACACCGTACACAGAGTAGAGGGTCAATGAAGATTTTCAGATGAAGAGATGGTTGCAAAATCACAAATAAAATTTTATTTTTTGCCTGACAGCAAAATTATTGCAGCTTTTTCTTGGGTTGGTTTTTCTAAAATTCACAAAGGTACTGAAGAAGTCATTAATTTCCTCTACAACAATTATAATCAGTATTTAGAATACATAGTGACTTAAAAGTATTTGTTCTGGATTCCATTATTCATATATCAATTCAGTTTACCTAGGTTGGGATTTAAGAATCCACAGATTATTAGCCTCAGATTTCTCTTTACAGTCTCTCTGTGGTTCATATTTCAGAAATACAGTTATTTAACATATAGTTCTAACAAGAAGAGTCAGCAAATCTAAAATGAAGCAATTAAGACTCAGATTAGACTTCATATACCTAAAAGTATTAAATCCAAATATGCCACTCTAAAAAGTATTCTAAAGTTTGTGAATAGCACTCTAATATAAAAATAAGAATATGAAGGGCACTAATAACTTTAAATTTTCATTGAGTATTACATTAATTACTTTTTGTTGTTGTTATTGCTAAAATGAAATACGTGACACGCAAAGTTAAAGGAGGAAAGGATTATTTGGCTTACAATTTTTAGGAGATTCAGACCATAGTTTACTGGCTTCTAGGCAGGGTGGCACGATTAAAGAGTATCACAGAGGAGAAACAGTGCATGGTCTGCAGAAGGCAGTAAAGCAGGGCACTAATGAAGAAGCAGCAGCAGGCCTCATCTATCCCACATGTTCTTGAGTGGTGCCACTCGGGTTTAGGGGGAAAATTCCCATCATCCACACTCAGAAGTATGCCAAAGCAATCAGTGGACTAATTTAGTAATCAAACTCCCTTAAATTCAGCATCACACACTTAATCCCAGGTTCATACATCCTTGATTCAGCCACCTCTGAAAAGTCCTGCCTATAACCATATAAGACTTTGGGGGGACATCTAAACACAAGACATAACAGATATATTATGTATCAGGGCCTCAGGTTGAAAAGCACATTTCTACTAAACATGCTTGGATTAAAATCATGGCTATCTGTTTTAATTGTTGAATCTTTTTAAGAGTATCACTTTTTTGTCTTTAGCTGTTTTATTTAGACACTGTAGAAAACCATACCTTATTGTTAACAATTTCTACACTAAATATACTTACACGTGCAAAGTTTGTAAAGCAATAGTTAATACATTACAAGCTCCTCCCCTAAAATCTATATTCTTCTCTACTACTTTCCTGATATCTCTGGATGCTGTAATTGGGGATTCATAGAAGCACTAAAGTTTAATAGGGTTTTTGGAATGATTAGCAAACTCTTTTTATTGTATAAACAAATTAAAATTTATTAGAGAGATGTGTAAAATCTCAAAATTAGCCTGCAAAAAATGGGACAAGATTTCAAGACTTAAATATTTCCTCTATTATATTTATCTTTCAAAATATCTTTGCCATCAGCACTGACTTTATGGACCTAACTCAACAGTTATATAGGATGGAAATTTTTTTAATTGAGATACATGTGTGTCTATGTGTATGTGTGTGTGTGTGTGTGTGTGTGTGTGTGTATAATCTTCACATTTATAAGGGAGATAATTTAAGTATGCTAAAATTAAGAATGAAATTTAAGCCAGTAACCCTATTTTATTTAATGAGTACATATTATTTGTTAAGACCTCTAGTTAGTTGTACACAATTGATAGGACATATTTCAGCCACTTACTTGAGGAGCAACATATTATTGTCTGTACTTTTCATTAAAAAGCTGGTACGGTATAAAATTGATTGACAGTTAATCTTAAGAAGAAAAATTATCATAAAGACCTAATGAAAATTCTCCTTCATGTAGAATAAAGAAAAAAATAGATATACCCTCATGACTTTCTGTAACTAATTTTTAAGCATCACTTGAGTTAAATTTCATTATTACTGAAAATGGATGCATATCTTATTTTGTCAAAAAGCTAAAACTAGTGCTCACCAAAGTGCTATAGGCACTATAAATGTTAATACCTAATATTAATAAACAAAGACAATTTCTAAAATAACTAGCAGTTTTCAAAAATTCATGTTGGTGTTCTATCTGACCTATAAGAGTGAGGTTTTTCTGTTAAGTACTCTGAAGACACTTCAGTATAGGATTCAAAAATCACAATGTAACATATGTGCATAGCAAAAATATTTTATACTTTTAATCAACACTATGATATAATAGAGTATAAAAAAGAAAAGGATAATTTTGGATTTTAAATCTAGAAGACAGATGGTACTGATCAGCTTTCTTGTTGCTGGGACAAAGTCCACAACAAAAGTGAAAAGGTATAATTTGGATCACAGTTTGAAGGGTTCAGTCCACAGTTGGCTGACTCCAGAGCAGAATCATCATGGCAGAAGTAAGTAGCACAGCAAGGCTGCTTAGTTTATACCAGGCAAGAAATAGAGCGAAGGATAGTGCCAGGAAGACACGAAAGGTATAGACCCAAAGGTCAAATCCCTATGGCCCACCCAGACACAATTAGAAGCTGTGTTTTGGTTACCTTTCTCTCGTTGCTGGGATAATATATCTAAGGCCCAAAATTAAAGAAGGAAAGGTTTATTTAGGTCACAGTTTGTGGAAGTTTCAGTCCATACTTGGCTGGCTCTAAGGCAGAGTGGCACAAGGCACAGGGCAACCATTCATGGTGGCAGAAGACAACAAAACAACAAGAGCAAAAGGGAGGAGTGGTGGCAAGCAGCCTCTTTCTCTCCCTTAAGTATACAAACTATCTGCCCCTGGGCGTGTGTGGTTACTTAGAGCACTTTATAGAGGTAAATGATCAAAATATAAATTTAGCTATAATTCAATAGCAACAGATATTTATCTCTCTATAAATTGCAGAGATTGCAAATGAATATGCTAGTCTTTTATACTGAATTCCACATTTCAAACAAAGAAATTATACACTTTAAAGTATGAAGACTATATCACTTTATGTAAATAATGTTTTCAGCAAAGCATATTTTAGTTTAAATCTATTTTAACTGTACACATTTATGGCATACCCTATGCTCATTCAGTACACATATACATGGATATTTTTCAAATTTGATAGAACATATCTATCTCCTCAAATAGTTAATATTTTTATTATATAGAAATTTAAACCCCTTTTGAAAATCTTTTTGCAATACATATAATAATACCTACAGTGATCAAACTGTGTGTGCAATGGCACAGAAGAAATACCCCCATCTAATCAGAACTTAGTACCCATTGGTGAAACCCCTCCAATGTTGTGGCTGTTCACCACAGCCTCTGGTACTCATCATGCTGTTGTTAAATACTATGAAATGCTTGTGGAATAACTTCATGGTTGACCCTTTTCTAGCATGTGTGGTGTCCTGATTTTGGTACCCTGTACTAAAAACAAAACCAATCGAACAAAATCTTCTGTGCGAATAATTTGACTGAAACTATGTGTTATTTACCTATCCGTACCTGGATTAATCTTATTCAACATAATGATCTCCAGTTTCACCCATAGCACAAAAGATGGAGTTCTGTTCTGTATATAACAGGACAATATTCCAATGTGCTTTGTTCATTTGTTTCATGTGTTCACTTTTTTCTCTGTTAGTTGATTCAAGTTGTTCCCATTTCTTAGGTTTATGAACTGTCCTTCAATTACTTTAAGAATTAAATAAAAAAGAAACCAATAAACTAATTTTAAAAATAAGCAATGAACTAAAAGATAATTTTCCAAATTGCGTAAAGTATACTGAACAATAATCACTAACACTAAATATTACACAGATCAAAATAAAAATCACATACCTATGCTGTATTACATCATTCAAGTAAGAATAGTTATCAAAAAATGTACAACACACTTGTCAAAATGTAGAAAAAAGGTACTTCTGGTGGGAATGTAAATAAGTACAACCATATTTCAAATAAGTATAGAATTTCCTCATAAAATTAAAAATAGAATAATCAAATGCTCTAAAAGCACCACTAATAGGTAAGAAATGAAATCACTACTATATGTTGAAAGATATATTTATTTTGCATATAGAGTAAATAATCAAAAAATGTAATATTTTAAAATATAATACATTAACAAGTACAAATTTAGCAATACTCACTATGGGGTTATTAATAACTTTTTAATAAACAAACATTAAATATCTTTAATAAATCATTAACATAATAATCCTAATGGAATAATCTTACCAATTTTTAGTATTGGTTTTCTCACAAAATTTAGTATTGACTTTACCTTAGAGCTTATATAGAAAACTAGAAGTACCAGACTTGTCAACACAGTGTTGATATAGAAAAACAATGGCAGGGACCTGATATTATAGAATTACAACATTTATAGTGAACCATTTCCAGGGGGAAAGGGTAGGTCATTGAAAAAGCTGATCCTAGAAAAACTAGACAGCCATATGCAGAAAACATAATCTGGGCAATGACCTCTTATCTGTCATAAAAATGATTTTCCAGTATGTAAAATAGATTATAGTCCTACATGTAAGTTTTAAAAATATAAATATTTTACAGGAAATCTAGGTGGCAATGGGTTTGATAATAGCTTTCTATACCTAATACTTAATGCTCTAAGAAAGAAAGAAAAATATTGAAAGTATGATTTGATTAACATTAAAAACTATTCTGCAAGAGATACTGCTGATAACATGAAAAAGTTAAGCCACAGGCTGTGGAAATATTTGTAAAATATTTATCTATTAAGATATTTTGAGTCATTAAGAGACCTGGAATGATTTTAAATTTATATTGCCACATAGGATAAGTATATAAGACTTCAAATATGTTCTCTCCTACAAATAGTAAAATTATGGCGACAGTCACAAAATCAGTGGTTGCCAGGAGTTCAGGAAGAGAGAAGGACATACCACATTTTAAGGACAATAAAAAATTCTAGATAAAATAAGTGGCATGCATATGTCATATATTTAGCAAAATTCTTACAATATAAAACTCAGGATAAACTGTGATGCAAAAATGGATATATTAATTAATAATAATGTATTCATATTGATTCTTCAATGGTAATAAATATTTAGCACTAATGTATATGATATTAGAGATAACTTGGGAAATTAGATGGAATGAGAATATATCTGTAAACTCTGCACTTTCCACTCACAATTTTGTAACATGAAACTGTTAAAATAATACATTTTTTTTTATTTTTTATTTTTATTTATTTATTTATTTATTTTTTGGTTTTTCTCCGGTACCGGGAACCGAACTCACGACCTTGCGCTTGCCAGGCAGGC
>NW_004955411.1:28588358-28666411 GCF_000276665.1 Chinchilla lanigera
AAGAAGCCAAAATAGTCATAATCAAGAACTATCACTTTTCCTAACTTCATTATCATCAATAAAATTTAAAAAATACATGCTATGAAATCTTTTCTGACTCAAAAAATATTATCAGTAGTTGTAGAAAGTGTAGTTAATAAACAACTTCAGAAGAACATGCAAAAATAAGACGTGTGGTGGATTAACTAATGATGAACTTGTAACACCCAGCTGAACCGAATCAGCATGGTGCTGGGTGTGGTAGGCCCACCTGAAGATTGTTGCCAACAGCATAAAAAGAGAACTGGAGGGGAAGATTGCAAGCTGTAGACTCTTCTGTAGAAGCTTGTCACGCTGGCTTTCCTGGTATGAACTCAGATGTTCTCGCGGAGCTTGGGCCGTCACGGTCATTGAGGACAGCTGCGGTTCTTTTGTGGGATCTCCGGTCCTTACCTTGCTTCCTGGATCCGGTGCTTCCACCGCTGACCTTGTGCTTTCCCTCTGCAGATCCTTGATGCGGACTTGCATGAGATATTGTCATGGGTTCCATGACAATATGGAGTCTCGCCTCCAGCGAGACTCATGTGGAACATTGCCATGGGATCTAGGCCTTCCCCTGGATTCTTTGGCTCTCTAGTGGTGGACAGATCTCTGGCGCTACTCTGCATTTGACTTTTTGGATGAATTATAAAATAATCCTATTACTTATGTGTCCCGTATTAAATATATTCTCTTGCAAATCCTGACCACAGCACATGTGCATACAAATTAATAGCAATAATAATAAAGAACATTTGCACATTTGGGGTATTTTATTTACTTCCTTAAATAAAATCTACTAAATATATTCTAAAATTCAGTAGAGTCTTTTGAAGGGACTAATAAAACTCATCAAGCTAAATCCTTATTAGAAAGTATATAATCAGCTTGTCCTCAAAGATACAGCCAAAATGAAGTATTTTATTTTGTTTCTCACAATGCTTGAAATTTTTATCTATGGAAAGCATATTTTTAGAAAATTAGTATTCTTAGTTCAGTTTAATTAAGATTTTATTTCCTTTTTTCTAGATAAGCCAAATATACCCTTCTGAAGCATCTAATCAACAAAAAATAACATCTTTAAAACTGAAATCTGCAGTATTTTTTCCTACACTCTTTTATCCATTAAAATAAATAATTTGTGCTGAGTTCATCATTTTCAGGACAGTACTTTTCAAATCGGAAGCCTTGGTTTGTTTCACATGTCACCTTTGAATTCTGGTTAAGAAGGGCTCAACCAGGTCAGTGATATAGCTCAGTGGCATAAGTGCCTGCCTGGCTAGTGCAAGGTCCTGAGTTTGACTCCCGGTGCCAAAACAAAACAAAACAAACAAAAAAAAAAACTGATTCAAGAAGGGCTCTACCAATGTTTCAGAATTCATAATACTGGTTTACCTGAAAGTCACTGTAGTATGATTCTATATTTTTATGGAATTAGATAAATAGATGATAGATAGATATAGTACCATTACAATGCCTTTGGAGCAGAAAATAATCACTGTATGTCTACTTCATTGTTTTTATTGTTTGAAAATATTGCTCATTTGCCTTCAGACTCATTAATTTTCTGTGCTCCTCAATGACATGATGTCTCACAGAACACCTGAATAAGAGTGAATTATTTTACCTCAAAAGATGAAGAGAAATATTTATGCCCTACTGAACTTTTAATATAAACCAACTGCTCCTTGAAATGCTTAATGATTCCAGGAAAGACCCATAGGGAGCCACCAGACTAGATATCTCTTAGCAAAATAAATATAAAAAGACAGGTAATTAAAAGAAAATTCAGTCCTTGGTTTCATGGCTCGGTGTGTGCTCACTATGGGTTAGCAGATCAGAAGTAGGAACACAAGATGCTAAGGTGGAGATAATCTTTGTGTAATATATCTGAAAATGTGTTTTTCACTGCAAAAATCTCAGCAGCCAAAAATCTTGAACTTTAACAAGAATTCTAAACAAAAGTTGATATATTAAACAACTAAATTGTATGATAGTTGTGAGTTAAAATGTTAGAAAATCTGCATGACTGTGATAGTACATATGTTAAATTTCTTATATAAAACATTGTTAGAAATATTCTAGTGGAAAATTTTTGATGATTGACTTTTTTTTCCATTTTCCCTAAAATATCAAATTATTTACAGGGCCTAGGTACATCGCAGACATATGTTCTACAAAAGTGGTTGAATTTGAAAACTTCTTTCTTCTCTTTTTAAGGTGTTATTTATATTCTATAACCTGCACAAAACACTCATATGTCATCTATTTCAAAAATCAGGATAGTGAATCTGATAGTAATTTTGACTTCAGTTTTTGGTTGAATGAATCAGACAACTGTGGAAATACTACATATGACTATGCAATGCCCAATACTCGACATACTAGTACCAGTCTGAAACCCTTTCTCCTTTATGTTTACAGTGTGTAATTTCTACGCATGTACATGGCAGTTCTCACTAAAATCTGTAATGTGGCATAGGTGTAGACAGAATTATCAACAATCAGATAGTTGGATTCTACTGAATACTGAATAGTTTTTTTTTTGTTTGTTTCTTTGTTTTGGTTTTTTGGGGGAGGAGGTTGGCATTTGGTACACAAACTACCTAACCAATATCAATGTTCTCTCAGTTCTCTGGAGTCAGAAGTCAGCTTTGCAGCTAGCTATATGCTTTATCTCCTAGCTTTATTTGAAGATCATTATGACTAATAGGATATAAGGAGAATTATTGAATCAGCTTTCCCAAAAAAAAAAAAAAAAATGAAGAAAGATAATTACATTTTTATGACTCTTTTGAAATCTCTCTTTCCTATTTGTTTTTTTAAACACAGAGATTATGACTGAAGCTGTGAAGAAAACAGATAACCTTCATACGAGCTTGACAATGGAAATAATAGAGCAACAATGATGGATGTGAACGAAAGAAACTGAGACATCGCTAATTTAAAGCCTGCATCACAGGTAAAGAACTGCTATTTTGCAAATATTTTAGAAGAAAAACATTTTTATTTTAATTACTTTCTAAGATGGCTATGCACATAGCACTATTTAAGTTTGAAAAAATATGAATCAGTTCACTAATACAAATTTTTTAACAGTATATAACAATCGTATGTTTTATGTGGTACAGTGTACTTATTTTGTATATATAAATTTCATAATGAGAAAATGGTGTAATTATCCTTTCTATGCAAAGTATTTCTTTGTGAGAAGCAGTCAACACATACTGGGAATCAGCAAAAATGGGTGCTACTGATACAAATAAAGATCAATATTATTTTTAGGTATTTCTGAATATTGAGTTGCCATATTTTTCAGCAATTCACCACAGACATATAAAACCATGTTTAGCATTGCAGTGCAGATCATGACACAAAAGTTTCTGGACTTCTGTATTTAAGATTTTAACTTTCAGAAAGAACCTGAAAATGGATTTAGTTTGCCTTAATGTAAATCTGAAAGAGGAAAATGGCTTAAATATTATTAAAATTATTTTTTAAGAAAGGTGCTATTCAGTCCAATGATTCCTCCTCCCTTTAATGTGGTTAAAATAGATTAAGATATGTTAAAGGTATATGCTAACTTCCAAAAAAAATCACAGTATCATGTAATATTAATATGCACTATAATATATTCAGAAATCTGCTGTTCAAATATAAAACAGAAGGATTCCTGGTACCCAGATTTCTTTTGTCTTGTTTTTCCTTGATGTGACTTAAAAAGAATAAAATTTTAATGATGAAACATAAGTTTGATGACACTTGGTAAATACCTTTTTTAGGGAATGAAATGAATTACGTGATGAGAAAAGATGAGCTGAAGAAGGAGGAGGAGTAGAGGGACAATGGTGGTGATGTCAATGATGGGTATGAGGATTCTCAAAAGGTCAGAAATGGGAAGATTCAAATTTCTCCGTCAAATTCAAAGTTATAAAATCACAAATTTATAAAGGAAGATGTCCAAGGCTTTACTATTTTCATTGTCTTTCATTTTATTTAAAAATTATGACTATTTAATGATAGCAAATATCACTGCAAAATTTTAAAGTGTCAAAAATGAAAAGTGGAAATAAATAATGTAAATCACAGCAAAATCATGTTAGCTGTGGCTGACTGATTGTTCCAGTTTTCTACAGGGTTACTTACATGCCTTTTATAACATAACTTTACTGATGACTTTTTGAAAAGCAGAGTTTACTTGTTCACCCCTGAAATCCTTAACGGCCAGATGATTTAATGATAATTTTAATTTCATTAGCAGGATGATATTTCTGAACTCAGGTTTCAAAAGATTTCACAAGCTTACAAATTCTCTCCTGGATCTCCTTTTTTTAACCAAAAAAGCAAGACAGTTCTATCATGCTGGAGAATAAACGCCATATGGAAGACAGACAAGGTATCCCTCCCAAGAATTATTTAATTCCTATGTGTAAAGCCAGGTAGCCAATTAGCAGCCACTTAGGTGAGAACACCTGAGCCTTAAGGACCTTCTGACCCCTAGCCTACTTTGGAATATACCAACAGTAGTGAATTGTGGTTTAAATTATCCAGTTTTGGAGCTTTCTTGCATAACATTATGGTAACAATTGCTACAAAAGTCCAAAATGATTATATCATTTTCATTACTAAGCAAATATTTGAACAGCGTTGTAATTACTGGACCTGTTAAAGTATAATTGTATTGAGAATTGATAGGAAAGCACTCATAGGTAAAGGATAACTGGGATATGGGAAAAGAGAAAGGAAAGGAGAAAGTTTGTATATATGTATATGCAGGATAGTTAACACAGGTGTTCTACTGTCCTGTATTTCCTTGCTGAAAGAAACTGTCAGTGAGGCATTGGTTGATTAGCTTTGTATGTCTTTATGTGTTTTCATGAGAAACTACATTGAAGATATCAATATGTAATACAATAAGCATTGTTAATTCCCTACCACTCTGTTTGTAACTCTGTAATGTCTGTACTGATCCTATGCTATTTTGTAAAATGTTGTCGGTCTGTTAGTATTTTCCTCCTTTTATTTCTAAAATAAAAAAAAGTATAATTGTATTTAATATGAAATCTGAGAGAAAATGCATTTAACAAATACTCTTTGTTGAAATATAAATAAGCAAATATTACCTGTAAAAATATGGACAATTAATCAAATTTTGTGTGCACTAATTTTTTCATCAATAAATTGGCACTTATAATGTCTACCCTTTATAATGTTTTAAAGTAAAACAGTTTTATTTGCAATACAACTGTTAAAAACAAAATTTACAAAACAGTATGAATATTTTTCAGTTGTTTAATCATAGATTCACATGGAGATTTTATGAGCTAACATATGTCATGCATCTGGGGTTTATCCTAAATGTGTTAAAAATATTATTTAAATGTTATCAGCCTCTTTAATTAATAAGTGTAAGCAAAATATCTGATGCTTAGAAAATGGGAAATATTTTAATAACCCTTTAAAAATGATTTTGAATACTAGATCACAAGTTTGCTATTTAATACACAGATCTATACTAACAGGTTACACAGATTAAATGTATTAAATATAAATAAGGTTAGCTCAAATTTTCAAAAGAAATTTTGCAACCTAGTATATCCACTAACTTTTGAAAATACATATTATTGGTACATATGTTTGTACAAATAATATTAAAAGCAAAATATCCCTGACCACAAGTTGTACGAAAGATTCTTACATAAAAATGATACTGTCTTTTAATAAAGATATTGTCAACATGATTATTCCTTCATCAGATACAAAAACAAAGTAATAGATTGAACTACACAAAATAATTATACAACAGAGTGAGGGATACTATTCCACAAATCCAAGACTACTGAAATATTCTCTAATCAAGTGAGGCATGGAGTTATAACCTGTAATCCTAGCATTCTAAAAGGCTGGAGGGTAACAAACTCAAGACCAGCTTGTACAATTTAGTAACTTAGGGAGACCCTATATCATACATACATGGAAAAAGCTGATGATGTAGGTCAATGCAAAGATGATTATTTAAATGTTATGGGTTCCATTTCCAATACTAAGAAAAAGTCAATGTAATCACATAAACAGACTACTGAAGACAATTTACATAGTCATATCAATGGAAGAAGGAAATCATGAAGAATTTCCAAATACTTTACTTGTAATAGTGCTTTCAAAAAAGTCATAGAATACACCATAAATATTCAAATATCAATTGTGCTTCTTTGTAGGAGCAATGAATAAATAGAAACACAAATTTTAAACATATGATAATTTAAAATTAGCCAGGCATGGTTGTGCATTCCTGTAATCTCAGTACTCAGAAGGCTGATGCAGGAGAATTGCTAAAAGTTTGAGGCCAACCTTGGCTAGAGAGTGAGTGAACTATGTATGTGGGACCCTGTCATCAAGAAATAAATTTATTCCAATGAAAATGGGAAACTTAGAAATAAAGCTAACAAAACATATTACGTTGGATAGAGTTTGGCAGAGGAACAGAATCAATATAAATCATATATGTGCAAATAGATATAACAATATTCAAAGGTACTTATTAGACAGGCTCACAATATCAGAGATGGGAGATTCCAGAAATGTCTCTATGCTAGAGAGCTGAAAGATCTGGTAGTTACTCAGTCCAATTAGCTGGACAAGACAGAGAAAAAAGGATCAAGAATGCAGTCCAAGTCTGAGACCGAGGGCTTGGAAAATCTCTGGAGATTTGCTGTTATGACTCTGCATTGCAAGGCTGAAGAAACTGGAGTCTGATATCTATGGTCAGTGATTGAAACAAAAGATGCACCTATTCAAGTAGAATGAAGGTTCTCCAAAGTACATCAACTTCCTCCTTCTTTCCTGTATGTTCCATACAGGCTGCAACCCTATTACGTGGCACAGGCACAATCATGGTCAATAATCTCCAGAAACACCCCACAACACAGAGCCAGGAGTGTGCTTCCCTAACCTAGCCATAACATAACTCAGTCAAGTTGACCTATCGTGATTAACAGTCTCACGTGCAACAAAAATACAGCAATAACGAAATGAAGCAATGAAAGGTAGACTGTGTTCACATTTTGGGAGATTTGCCATAGTTGAGATGTAGGTGTTCTTCACACTCATCTTTAGGTTTAGTGGAGTTTCAATTGAAATGCCAACAAGAGTATTCAGACATGCCAATAAACATTTTCTACAGTTACATACAAATGAAAGAGCACTAGAACACCTAGAGCAATTGTCAAAAGTGTATAATGGGAAGAAGCACTATTTATTTTATTTATTTTATTTTTTATTTTAAAGATAAAAGAATGAAAAGATATTAAGAAATATTTACAAAATAACACAAACCAATACAAGCAATACAGAATTTCAGACAAGGTGATAGGAAATTAACAATGGTGGTTGTATTATATATTGATATTTTAAAATTGGTTGCATGGATAAACAAATATAGGCATGTAAGATTAATTAAACCATTAAACATCCACTGTTCCTTTCATTAAAGTAATAGAAATCAGTAGTACAGCTATCTTAGCTATTCTATGTATGTATATGTCCATATTTTTTCTTTTTTTCTTTGTGTTTTCTTTTCCCTCATCCCAGTTATTCTTTTCTTTTGAGCAGTTTCCTTCCCTTTTACAATATCTACTGTACCTTTTAGATTTTATTCACTCTTTCCGGCTCTTACACTAGTGAGACAATATGATGTTTACACATGCGGGTCTGATTTATTTCACTTATATTTATGGTCTCAAGTTGTGACCATTTACCTATAAGAGCCCTGAGTTTATCTTTCTTTATAGCTGAGTAATATTCCATTATATAAAAAATACCACAACTTTTTTATCCATTCCTCACTAGACACAAATTAAAACAACACTGAGATTCCCTCTCAACCCAGAAAGAATGGTTATCGTCAAGAAATCAACCAACAAAAATGCTAGAGTGGCTGTGGAGAAAAAGGACCCTTTCTCCACTGTTGATGGGAGTGTAGACTGGTAAAACCACTGTGGAAATCAATTTGGAGATTGCTCAGTAAAGTAGGATTAGAGATCCCTGTCAACCCAGCTAATTCCCTTTTGGTTTTTTTCCAGAAGATCTGAAAACGTCATATGACAATGATATATGTGCAATCATGTTTGTAGCTGTGCACTTTATAATAGCTAAATCGTGGAAGCAACCCAAATGCCCAGCACTACTATTTTAAAACTTACTATTTTTAGCTATCAGAACAGTATGGTTTGACATATAGATCAGTAGAAAGGTACAAAAGCCAAAAGTACACAAATGCAATATTCACATTTTGCCCATGTTTTCAAGTAAAATTAAATTAAGTATTGATAACTTTTCAGCAATGTTAAATATGACATATTATATAAATATTACAGCTTATTTAATCAAATAACCTGTAAAAATGTTCATAAATTATACTTCATCAAAATTTGTAAAAAGTACATTTCATGAAAGACTCTGTTAGAGATGGGATACACAGGCTACAAGCTGGAAGTAACAGTTGCTATCCACATGTGTAGAATACAACAAGCATCTAAAACACACAGAGACTTTAAAGCTTAAAAACTAAGAAATATAATTAGAAGATGGAAAAAAATAAAAATGAACATTTCATCAAACAGGATGTGCTGGTCTCAAGTAAGCATATGAAATTATACTCAACCTCACAGGGCAATAATAATGAAATTAAAAATGAAAGCAAAATGACAAAGGACTATACCAGAGTGATTAAATTAATAAAATAATGACAATATCAAATGGTAAACAACATAATGAATACTAAATTTCTCTGATGCTGTCAGAAAACATATGCAATAGTACAACACTCTAAATAATATAAGCTACACTTAGGTTTTAACTGAATAACATTTCTAGGCACCTTTTTCAGTAAAACGAAACCATAAGTTAACATAGACAAAACCCATAAGCAGATATTCCTGGAAACATTAATTTTAATAGTCAAAAACTGTGCACAACCTCATTACCTTTCTATTACTATCATGTGATTCAGAATGTCTTCTTAGATTTACATCAAACTGATGCTTTCATACCTTGAAATAGTACTTATCAATAGAAAGAAATGAACTATTAATTCCTACAACAATACCTATGTATATTGAGAGCACTGTGCTAAGTAGAAATTCTAATCTAAATGACTATACCACCCCATGTTAGCCTGCCCTGTGTTCTCTAGGGTGTACTTTTATTTTTCCTATTTCTTTTATTTTTTATTTTTATTTTCCCAAATTCACTTTGTAGAGCCATTTTTATCCTTAACCTTCATTTTTATTTTTTTTCTTTTTAATTTTTCCTACCTCAAATAAATGTGATACTTTGCTAACATTTAAAAAAAAAGAAATTTGAATCTCAAAAGATTACATACACAGTAAGATTGCATTTATGCAAGACTATTTCTTACAGAAATAGAAAATAAATTTGCTGGTAGTGTTTGCATCAGATAGCATTTATAGATATCATTGTAGAACTGGGGGTAATGAAATAATCTGATTTCTTGGATTTCATGTCATTAAAACACATCTATATGTGACACCACTTTATAGAATTACACACACATAAGACACAAATGAGTACAAATAAAAATTAGTGAAAGCTAAACAAGGTCTGTAATCTAAGAGTCTTGTAAAATTATCAATATGCTGGTGTCCTTTTTGTTCTACAATTATGGAAAACACTACCAGTAGAGGGAATCTGGCCAATGAGTTTAGTTTTTTTTTTCTTTTGCAAAGTTCTGTATGTCTATGATTATTTCAATCTTAACAATGTACAGTGTCCTGTGAAGTTTTTCGATAGTTTTCTGTCTTCAGTAATGCAATCTGTTACTTAGGTCAAGTTTATAACATGTTAAAGGAGAATCTTCTTCGTATTCCTACTGCATTACTTTCCATTTCCAAGAGACCAGAAATAAAAACTTGTAATTAACAAAGGATACTAAATTATCAGTTGACTTTTCTTTTCTTGTAGTGTTGAATATCATATATTCTTCCTTTTCCACGAATGGTTAATAATTAATTCTACAGAAAAGCACCATGTGATGCAGAATGTGTTCTTAGATTTACATCAATGTACATTCTGGTGTAAAGACCTACACTGTGAAACCTTTCATTTCCTTGAAGTATGTGTTCTTCCAAGTACGAGGAGTTACAATATGTGGGTAAGAGCTCCTGTCTGTATTTCCATACACACATGTGTTATGGTTTGGTTCTCAATGTCCCCTCAAAGACTCGTACAATCATGGGGTGTGTTTCTAAATTTATGATTGATTCGTGGTCCAGTGTTGGACACTTGCCCTGGGATGGATAGTTTGCATACAATGTAAGGGAGAGAAAGAGGCTGCTTGCTGCCACTTCTCCGTTTTGCTTTTGTTGCTTTTGCTATCTTCCTATTCCATGAACTGTTGCCCTCTGCCACATGCCACCCTGCCTCAGAGCCAGCCAAGTATGGATTGAAACCTCAATAAACTGTGAGCTAAATAAACTTTTCCTTCCTTAATTTTGGGTGTCAGGTATTTTGTCTTTGCAACCAGAGAAAAATAACCAAGACAACATATTAAGTCAGTTTATTCTTCTCAACTTTCAGTTCAAGTCATAATCTGTTCCTTCTATTTATTTAAAATTTTATATAATTCTGTGTCGTGGAAAGTTTCAATTTGAATTTTTTTTTATTTTTTGATACTGGGAATTAAACTCACAACATCGCACTTGCCAGGCAATTGTTGTACTGCTGAGCTGTATCCCCGGCCCTCAATTTAAATTTCTAGAACAATAACTACAAGATTCAGTTAAAAGCTTTGAATTTCTGATTTTGTTTACTCAAAACTATTACCTTGAATTGGAGGAAGTGGAAAATAGCGCTTCTTCATTCCAACTATCAACTCATTTCTGCAAACGTTTGTATAGCAAATTGTCCTTTTGACACAGAACACAGTAGCTTCTAGAGAGAGACAGACAGAGATAGGCAGGCAGACAGAAAGACAGACAAGTTAAGCAAATGTACATAAAACGTTCTGGAGTTGTCTTATTTTAAATTGACTATTTCATGATCGACTTTAAAAGTTAAGCTTTATTTTTTAAATGGGATCTAAAATATATCCTGGATTTAAGGCTTTGTTACCCTTTCTTTATAAAATTGTCATTCATTCATTTTGAGAGTCAAATCATAAAACTTTGAAAATTACCTTTATGACTCTTTTACATATCATTCTTACACTAGATATTATGACTTCTGAGGTTCCTTAAAATATTCCTGTAAATAAAGTTTCTATGAAATTGTCCCATAACTCAGATTTGCGGACACTTATTTCATTATGTATTTAGCAGCAGATAACGTCTGAAATGCTGTATTTTGAATATCATTCTTACTGAGTGACTTTTTCTGTTGTAATGTACACATTTCCAAACTTCTTGTTCATTTTCAATGATCATCTCATCCTAGTGTTTCTTCATCCCAACTTCAATTCAAAACACAGCTCACTGGTTCACTTTACTTTCCATTTTATGCAATCGTATCCCCTCAGAATTTGAAATTTAAATTTGTACACTATAAATGCAAAATCAAAAGCTTTGTGAGTTTCTTATTTGTCATTCTAATTGTTTCGATTGACTACAAGGAAGTGAATACTTTGTTTTCTGGAAATGTTTATATAGCAAGATGTTCTTTTTATTACCTGTTGAAATTTCACATTCCAGTAGTTTAATATAAAAACGAATTTGTTTCT
Organism: Chinchilla lanigera; assembly: GCF_000276665.1. NCBI lineage: Eukaryota > Metazoa > Chordata > Mammalia > Rodentia > Chinchillidae > Chinchilla > Chinchilla lanigera. Next base: position 28,600,111 of record NW_004955411.1, read on the forward strand.
AATTATGCAAATTCCTTTGTACATCCTGCAGTTTTGATGAACAGGTACAGACAATTGTAACACACACAGATTTTTTTTAATTGAACAGATGCTAAAATTACAAAACTTGCTTTGAGTAAAATATTTAGGAAAACCAGAGATTATGAAAATGCAATCTAGCAAATGGAGTGTGAAAAGCTTAAAAGCCTATATCTAACAAAATATCAAAAACAAAACTGCTAATTGGGGGTATTCCATGATTTGTTACATATATATTCTGGTGCACAGACCTGTAGTATGTGAATGTCTTTATGTATACATGATTTTAGATGATTACAATGGAAATGATAAAATATATAACAACTATAAGTATTTAGGAATAGTGCAAGTTGTCCAAAGGTAAGGAAGGAAGCAGTAGGAAGATGATAAAATCAGGCAGGAACCAGTATCGACCCCTCTCACATCCCCAGGTACTAACTTAACACTCCTGTACAAACCTGCACCCCTTTCTCAAGAGCAATAGGAAGATAAATATTTTGCAAAGGAAAGAAGATCAAGAAGAGGAGAAGAGCTCAGAAATCTATCCACCCATGTACAGTCAATTTATTTTAACAAGAGTATCAAAAATGACATAGTGCAAAATCACGAATATCTTCAATAGTTTTTGAAAATCTGAATATACACATGCAGAAGAGTTAAATTATACCCTTATGTTGCAGCATACATAAAAGTCAACTCAAAATATATTAAATTCAATGTAAGATCAAAAACTGAACAACTCCTCCATGAAAACACAGGAGAAAAGCTTCATGACCTTGTCACTAATAAGATTTCATGTACATGACATCAAGAAGTATAGGCTAGAAAATAAAAAAGTTAGATGAAATATATCACATCAGAAAGTTTCTATGTACGAAAGAAAAAGGTCACAGTGAGTAGACAATAAAAGGTATAAAATGGCATGTACATATGTGTGTATGGGTGTTAAAAGTGATTAATATTTTTAAGGATCAGAGAAATGAAAACCAGAACCACAGAATGATACCACATTGTACCTTTCATGTTGTTTATTTAAAAAATAAAGTGTAATATGGCATCAAGTTATGATGAGCTTTTGAATAACACTGGAACTCTTGCACACTGTTGGGGGGGAGTGTAAAATGGTTCAGACACAATAAAATCAGGACGAAGTTTCCGCAAAAATTTTTAAATAGAACAATCTTAGGACCCAGCAATTTGGGTATACAGAAAAATAATTCAAGTTATGGGACCTGAAGGAGATAAGATTTCCACTTCATTTGCAATAACACAGTGTTGAAACAACACAAATGTCCCAAATGGCCATTAACTGATACAACAAACTGAACCTGGAAAACATTATGCTAAATGACATGACAATTACAGACAGACAAATACTGATGATTCCTTTTATATGTGGTACCAAAATGGTCAAACTTATAAAAGTAGAAGATACAATGATGATTTCCAGTAGCTAGGAGACATACAGAGGGAGTATTTGTTATATTGTAATATAATAAATTATTGTAATAGATACTGAGTCATAATGATACAAGATCATGAATTAGAGAGATGTGCTGTTAAGGACAATATCTATAATCAATAATAGAGTATTATACATTTACAAATTTTGTTAAGGGGGGTAGATTTTGTGTTGTCTTCTTACACAAAACAAAAATATATCTGGTAATCTGAACAACCAATTTGAAAATAATATGCAGTATAACAACCGTTATTGGGTTCTTACCATCTTGTTTAGTGAAGCCCTGTATACCATTTCTAATTTTTTTTATTATTTTTATTCTCTTTAATCATTTGATCAATCTTGCATTCTTACATCTGGTAACCTGAGTAACTTCATTGAAAATAACAAAATATAATATAACAATCATTGTTAATTTCCTATCATCTTGACTTGAAATTTTGTATCATTTTTATTGTTTTTGTGTTGTTTTATCTTCCTTATTATTTTGTTGCTTTTTCTCTTTCACATAAAAAAGGAACATAAAAAAACTAAAGGAGGGGCTGGGGATTTAGCTCAGCGGCAAAAGCGCCTGCCTGGCAAGCGCAAGGTCGTGAGTTCGGTTCCCGGTACCGGAGAAAAACCAAAACCAAAAAAAAAAAAAAAAACTAAAGGAGAAGAAAGAAACAGTTCACTTTTAGATTTATTGGAAGCATTTATTACTTTGATGGTGATGATGGTATCATGTGTATATATATTTGTCCAAATCTATCACATTGTGTACATATACAGTTATTTTATGTCAAATATCCCTTAATAAATCGGGAAAGGACATTTATTATATTTATGTATATTTTAGTTGACAAAAATGGCTTTTTACATTTTTAAAACATTAGCAATTTTCAATAATAATGCCATTTTCATATGGTGAATGTTTGCTGATCATAAAAATTTTAAAGTTTAATGAAGACCTATATTCTAATTAAATGAACTGATCTTTTTCTTAGTCCTCAATACTTACTAATTATATATATAATAATATATATATGAAATAAACTTGGTATCTCCTTTTCCTCATATTTTCAGAACCATTTTATTAAAATAAATTTAACTGCTGGTTGGAACACATTTCCTACCCATTTTCTACCCTCCACCTTATTTAATTTTACCCCTTCAATACTATCAAGCGCTATTTAACTCTCTTTCAGATGACCTTTCTTCTTATTTAACATAGAAAATAAAATTCACTTGATTCACCTTTTTTATAAAAGTAAAAAATAAGAAAAGAAAAGATAAGAGAATATAAATGGATTAATTATACCCCTGCAGCCCAAATCCACGTTTCTCATCTATTTCCTCACTCTCAATCGTTTTTGTGTTTTAGCAGAGAATTTTAACCTCATACTCTCATTTTATCCACTTTCTCCTGGATTTCCCCCCACGTAATTAAAAATAATTAATTTGGTCAAGAGTTAGAGAACGCTGCCTCTCCCAAGACACGCTCTCCCATCCACACTTCCCCAGTCTACACGCGCATGCCCTGCCTGGCCTGCGTCAATATTTTTTCCTTCATGTTGTTGCTGATCCACAGTGTGCTGTAGTGTACAACACAAGCCATATGTAATGTTCTTTTTTTGTTTTAGGTGAGAACATACACAAACACTTTTCATCTTACATTTCTGGCCACTCTTGCAGAGACATTGTTTTAAACTCCATTTTCCTTTCTTAAACTTTCATGGATGTTCCTTAAATTTTTCTGCTGGATTCTCATCGCTCCTACTACCATAAACGTTCCCAGGACTGTCTCATTTATTTCCATGGCTTCCACTTTCACCTGTTTTCTGATCACTTCCAATTTTATTTTTGCACTACAAGGTATTTTAAATGAGAATGGAATGTAAAACACGTATCCCTTGGACATAAGACAGAAAACTCATGTGGAGCATATTCTCACTGCAATCTACAGTTACCCTCATTTTTCTATTCCCTCATCAGCCCCGTTGTCCTTTACTTCCTGTCTCAGTGCAGGACATCTTTCAAACCCGATGCCCTAAATCACAGAGATACTCATTATGTTTGATATTGGAAAAAGCTATCCTCACCTAGAATGTTGTATAATTACCTGTCTATGTATCTATCACCTCTCTATCATCTATCTATCATCTATGTATCTATCATCTATTTATCTAACAATATATATGTTTAAATCTTTAATTTATAATATTATTTTCATTTATCTCCTTTTGGCTGAAATCAAACTTTTATTAGTGTGATGTAATGAATATTCTTCACCCACATTAGAAGAGTTAATTTTTAATCATCTTGAATTTCTCTTGTAAATTTTATGCCAACTATCAAGTGTTTCCAACAATTTTCCTAAAAATATGTAAACGGTCATCATGATATTCATTATATACTGTGCATTTTGAATATGTTAGAAAATGTTTTAATTTTGTATTGACACCCATGACACCATGTATAAATACAAAATAAAATAATAAATTAATTACCCATAGCTATCAATCAGATTGGGAGCAGTAGCAATCTTTGTCCCAATCCCATCAGTCTTTGTATCATGAGGTAATAAAAGATCTACTGAAATTTGTATTCCTAATTTCTACATTTCCTAACTTCCTGTAATGTTTATTAGTATGCAGTGTGTACATGCTGTCATACAGCGTGAAGATTTATGTGACTTTACTTTCCCATTGCCATTAAGTTTGTAAATTGAACCACATTGTTTTTTGAAGACCTAATCCATCTCATTTTATACTCTTCCACTTTTTCACTTTTGTATGTAAGAATAAAATATGATTTTTCCATGTTTATATATAATTTTTTTATTTTTAGCTCTGAAATGCATTAAAATATTAGTAGGCTTTTCATTGATTATAGATATAAAAGTCCACCTAAGGTGTAGACATACAGGTGGAATTGTCTGGTCATAAAATAAGTATATCTTCAACATAACTGGACATTATTAAATTGAATCCATTACTGATTTGCCAGTTTTTGCCAATAGAATCTACATCCTGGTCAAGATATGTTATCACCACAATTAATTATTGGCAATTAATTGAGAGATTTGGTGCTAGTAGTTAATATTTTTCTGTGAGATGGTATTCTATTGTCATTATAATTTTTATTGCTTAATTAATAGTAATTTGCACTTCGTTTGCTATAATTAGTAGTAAAAGGTGAAAGATTTATACAATCTGAAGAGAAACCAGAATATGCTGTAATTAGTATGCTAAGAAACAGGATGACTGTGAGGTTTATATTCTCTTCTGTAAAATGCCTACTTTTTGCCTAGTTTCCTACTTAATTACTTATGCTCTTGTTACTTTATCATGGTGGTTACTTTTGTTTGTTTATGTAATCATTTGCTTTCTATTGCTTATTGAAGAAATAATACATTTTATACATTTATGAAATAAATTGTGAAACACTTTTGATAGTTCTACCTTCTTGTGTGGTGTATAAAGAAAAAATTTATAATACCTTTCCAATAACCCAGCTGTACATGGATATGTTGTTTTCACATTGTATGTCTGTGTATTCACATATGCTCCTATATACTTGCTTTATTAATAAAGTCATATTTTGTTTAGAGAGCTTCATATTACTTTTTTTAAATTTAATAATATCAGTGTCATTGTACCCCTGACATCACTTTATCTCCACAATGACATACTTTTTGGTTGTAAGAACATGTAATATGAGGCCTACTATTAAAATAAAATTTTAAATGCACAATATATTATTGTTAACTATAGTATAGTACATCTCTATAATTTATCTGGTACAACTGAAACTTTATACCCATTCATGGTATATTTGCTACATTTTTGTCAGACCTGTGTACATTTTTGTCTGCTATCTTCATTGTTTATTCATCTTCTCATACTTTTTGATTTATATTTCAACTTTTTATGGTATTTTTAAGAAAAATAAATTTAACACAATCAATATTGAAAATATTTTTCTTAAATCCACTGTTATGGCACAAACTTGCAATCTCAGATACTCAGGATGCTGAGGCTGGAGGATCACAGGGTCCAAGAGTCATCCTGAGCAAGTTAGCTAATGCTTACCTCAAAATTAAAATAAAATAAAATGAAATAAAAATGGCTGGGAATATAGCTCAGTAGGAGAAGCATGGGTAGCATGGGTGAGGCCCCAGATTCAATTCATAGCACAAAACAAAATGAAACAAACTTAATGGCTGGGTAAAATTAATTTTCCTAAACCTTGATTTCTATTGCCAATTAACTTCTATATGATCCCTGAAGTAGCGCTGAACTGCCTTGTTAAATTTTTCTTTTTAATTGAACAATTGGTAAATTGGTATGATGCCTACAAGTAACTAATATGTTCATCCACAGTAACACCAGATTTTTCTTTTATCTTCCAGTAATTAGAATATTGATCTTTTTCCTGACCCCCTGCATTTAAACAAAGTTGAATAGATGTGTCGGTGGGCGTGCCGGCCTTTCATGTTATTAATGGAAATGTTTTCAGTATTTCATCATTGAAAGAGTTCTTCTCAAGTCTTGGTAGCTATCAACTTTAAGACAAAGGACATATTGCTCTATTCTCAATTCATGAAGAATATTAAGCATTAGTGAATATTGAAGATTCATAAATAAATGTGCATTTATTCAATTGCATAGTGTTGTTACTGTTTTAACACCTTTGGGCTGGGGATATAGCTCAGTGGTACAAGCACCTGCCTTGCAAGCACAGGGTCCTGAGTTGGATCCCCAGTACCTCAAAAAAACACAAAAATCTGTTGTAACACCTTCAAATATTTCTTCCTTGGGGCCTGACATATAGCTCAGTGGAATAAGTGCCTGCCTGCCTGCCAAGGATAAGGTCCTGAGTTCAATTCCTTATATTCCTCCAAAAATAAATGAATAAATCAGGCAATGAAGTGTCTAGTGGTATTAAAGTATCACATTTAAATATTTCTTGCTTTGTTTATCACAGTAATTGTTAAAATTATACTGCACATAATAAAAAAATCTATTATATTCCTTGAGAAGGCTATTTGCAGTACATTCAGAGTCATAATTCTTGCATTACCACCAAATGTCAATTGTCAACAAAATGAGACTCATAGGTCTGACAAAACAATCAATTTTATGATTAATTCAAAGAATGAAAATACTATAAAATACTATAAAAGCCTAAAGATTGCAGGATCATAACTTTTCTCATTTCACTGGCCTGTATTTTGGCTTAAGAATAAGAGATACCAGGGGCTGGGGATTTAGCTCAGCGGCAAAAGCGCCTGCCTGGCATGCGCAAGGTCGTGAGTTCGGTTCCCAGTACCGGAGAAAAACCAAAAAAAAAAAAAAAAAAAAAAAAAAAAAAAAAAAAAGAATAAGAGATACCACAACAGGTACAGAAGAATAATAGCAGAAAATTTAATATTAAACATATGATATATTTTATAGATTATGTCTCAAATATTTTCTAGGACAGTAGCACTGTTGTATAAGTGTAGATTAGAATTATTTATGTATTAATTTATTTCTTCAATTCAGGAAATCAAATTTTTTCAGGGGCTTAAATTTTCTATCACTGAGCTACACATCAACTCCAAACATAAGATATTGCAATAATTAGTGTTATTTAAATGCATTTGACTATATTTTAAGACAAGTGGAATTAGAGAAATAGTCTCATTTAAATAACGTGCTTTTTTTCTGATTGGTGTCCTTTTCTGATACAGACCAGAATCTCTATCTTAACCCTAGAAAAGCCACTATTAAAATTGGGCTCAAAGCTGCATTTAGTTCAGTAGAATAGCCTTGACCTGGCATATGTGAAACCTTGAGTTCTATTCCCAGTACTGCTACAAAAATAAATGAAAGTTTAATTCAAGCTGAATATTATCATTTAAACTACAAAAAGGATATCATAAGTCTTTTTTTGACCTTTTAGAAATAGTTAAGCAGTTTACAAAACATTTAAAACTGGAATACCTTTGAAAAACTATTTTCTGAATGTAAAAGTGACATTTTCTACTGTAGATTTTAATATTTGAAGATATTTTATTCTGAAGCTTACCAAGTTACTGTAAATTGTGTTTTTCTCTGTTTTGGTAGCTGTGATATAAAAGAAGAGAGTTTTAGATCTTTTAATAACAAAGAAATCAAAATAAGTTATTGTATTTCATATATAAAATGACATTACAACCTCATAAATGAAAACAACTTTATATTTAAGAATGAATTTACCATCTCCTTGCTCATTTTCTAGACAATTTGTGGGAGACAAACATAATTTTCAGCCTGTGAAGCCGGATTCAGCTTTACTCATTCTGCCTCTCTAGCTTGCCTCAAGTCTATATTCTAAGAGAATGAAAAAGTATCTGTTTTAACTCTTTATCCTAAATGGAAATCATCATGTTCCAAATAAGGAAGTACATATGTTTCATGAACTGTGAAAATAAATATTATTTTAATTTTATGGACTTATAGTTTAGTAACTCTTTAGTACAAACAACAACAACTTGGCATCATAATTTTTTTGACTAATAGAAGTGTGTTATTTCCAAACAAATTTATGACAATGGATTGTCTTATACAATTTTTATTCTTTATAACCATATCTATTAATACAGTATTCAAAGTAGTGCTATATATGTATATATATATGTATAAATGAGAAATAGTGTATTAAACTATTCTGTTTCATGATCAAAACTCTTTATTGACTCTTTAATTCTTCAAGTACATACTTGACATATATTTTACTTCTCATCAGTAATTATGTCATTCTTCTTATATAAAATAACCTCTAGAATATTTCATCATGCACTGAAAAAATGCATATTACAAACTGAGGCCATATATTCCTGGCACCAACCAAAACCTTTCTTATACATATTTCTTCCTATGTTTTTTTTAAATTTTTTTAACTTTAAAGAGAAAAAAGCAATAAAAATGATACAGAATTTCAAAACAAGATGATAGGAAATTAACAATGGTTATTATATTGCATATTGTTATCTTCAAAGTAGTTGCTCAGATTACCAGGTGTTTTTAATAATTCATAGAAATGTTAAAACCAAAATGTATCATGCACATGTTCTGATGTATCAGATATAATCATTTTTGTCTACTCTACAAGTGCTTCACACACACACACACACACATAGTGGTGTTCAGGATGGGGCCTGGTTACTTATGAATACGAGACAGGAACTCTACGTCTGAGCTGAACCCCAAACAAATGTATGATATTTTAATCCTTAAAATACTTATGAGTTAAAAATAGAAAATTTATTTATGTAACTATATTATACAATAGTTGATGAATTCCTGATATCAGGATCGAGACAAAGATGCCCTTTAACCCCATTACTATTCAGTGATGTACTGAATTGGAAACAGAAAAAATAAGATAAAAAATGTCATTTGATAGAAATAAAAATACAGTCCTCATTACTTGCAAAGTGTATAGGCTATGATCACCCATCAGTAAATACCAACAGTTAATAAAGTAAAGATTTTATACAATGAAAACCAATCCATCAGTGGCAAATTTTTAAAAAATCAATATAAAAACAAATATAGAAAAAGTCAATAATACATATAAACAAAATGAAAAAATTTGTCCATTATCATAGTCTAAATAAATATTAAATTTTACTGTTGCATAAGTGTCAGTTATTTCTGCATTGTATTAACTTATCTACAAATTGAACTGAATATAAGCAAAGTTATGATTTGATAGATTAAGTAAATAAGAACAAAGTCACTCTCGGTAAGCTATTTTGTCTACGGTACAGAGATTGAATATACTCCTCTCATTCAATTACTGTCATTTTACTTCTTTTTGCATCTTTCCTTATGAGATGGTTTTCATCTTCCTTTAAGGCTTTTGAAAAGGTTATATATGTTTGGCTTGGAGGAGTTTTCACCTCAAGCTTTTACAATATGGTATTTTCTTAGTATTATGTTGGAAATTACCATGATTTTTCTCTGATTGAGGTGCAGCTGACATGTAAGAAAATGCATAGATTTTAAATGTGCAGTTCAGTGACACCTTAAACATGTGCATGTACTTGTGTTGCTCTAACCCTTACACACATCCTTATCACCCCTGTGATGGTAAACTTCCCTTCTTCAGTCTCATCACACGAAGTGACCACATACTGATGTTGTCCACAGTGGGTTAATTTCCTTGTCTAGGCCATCACATGTTCTTTGACTTTGTGATTTTTCCCCTTAACATATTTTTGTTCTTACAAATATTCATGATTTGTACTTATTTATATTTGAAAATATATCCATAGATAGAGAGATAATTATTTGGCTATACTGTATCTTATTAAGTGGATATAAGAATTATTCTAATTATTCTGTTTATTATTCTTTATTTACTCTAGAACAAATTTCTGGGCTTGTTGTCCTATATGTTGCTGGTGAAAAAAGCAAAATTAGTCTGTTGGTTTTTAGGTGGTCATTTAGTAGACTTGATATTTTCCCCTTGCATTTATAGCTCTGCCTTGCTGCTATTAACAACACATGCAACGTTTTTTAGGGGATTTTGTATTAGATAGTTATTATTTTAGAAATCTTTCAAATTTTGTTTTGATTTTATTTCTTTTTGTTTCCTTTTTCCTTTCAACTGTACTCTGTTGTTATCTTCCAGAACTACTATAAATTCCTTATTTAATTATGGGATTAACAATGCTTTTCTAACATTAAAATAAATTTCTTATTGTTCATATTTCCAATGGAGAAAATATTAAGATATTTATTTTATTGTCTTTCTTAAACCAACAACATCCTCTGCTTTCATAGTACTTGTCACTTTTTAACTTGCCTGTTTATCATCTATAAACTTAATTAAATGATAGTATGTCTTTTATTTGGGTTTAAATTTACTGTACTTAATGCTATTTTAGTCTGCACTCAGAACTAAAGCAATACTTGTATAATTAATTCTGTCCAAATTTTTGAAATGCTGGGCTGGGGATATAGCTCAGTGGCATAAGCGCCTGCCTTTCAAGCGCAAGGTCGTGAGTTCAATCCCTGGTACTGCCAAAAACAAACAAACAAAACAAATTTTTGAAATGCTAACTAATAACAGTTATGGGAAAACTATTTCAAAATGTTAAAGAGGAGGATGATCCAATCTCATTGTATGAGGGCCAGCACTATTGTGACAATGAAACAAAACAAGGACACAGTGAAGAAAATGAGAAATCATGATCCCTGATAAATACAGACACAAATATCCCAAAAAATACTGAGAAGTCAGATTAAATCATAAGGATACCATTTGCTATGATCAAGCAGGGCTTATGCCAGCAATGCAAAGACATTTTACAAATCAATAAAGGTGATATAGCACACTAACAGAAGCGATATGGTCATTTCATGGCTGCAGATGAAATGGATGCAGAAGACGCATTTTACAAAAGTCAGCATCACTTTATTGTGAAAATTTTAATCAAATCAGGTATAGAAGGACAATGATTCAATATAAGATAAAACCAGATCTAACCTCAGATTGAATGATGAAAAGTTGAAACTTTTTCTCTAAGACATTGGACCACACAAGACTACCCGTTCCTACCACTCTGATTTTATAGAGTACTAGAATTTCTTTCCAGAGCTTTTAGGGAAGAGAAGGAAATAAATGTTAGATAGATTAAGACGTATGAAGTTATACATATACATTTAAGAAAAAGGAAAGATTTTGTGTAAATAATCTTAAACTCACAAGCTAAATATGTCAAAATAATAAATTCATCAATGTTTCAATATTTTGAAAAGCTGTAGTAATGAGAAGGGCATGGTGCTGACATGAAAAGAGATATACAGAACAATATATTCCATGGAAAACAAAAGCCCATAAATAAATACACACATTTACATTCAACTGAATTTTTCACAAGGTGCCAAAACATGTGCAATCAGTAACACCCCAGTTCACAAATGCCTCTTTTTCATGAAAATTATGTTCCCTAACAGAAGCGTTGCATAAAATTTTTCTTCCCCTGGCAAGCTCCACATCTGTGACAAACAGGAGGACAACTTCTCCAGAATAGTGGAATGAACTGTTTGTGACCTGAGATACAACTGTATTGGGGAAAACGTGGTCTTTTGAATACGTGATATTAGGCAAACTGAATATCCACATATATGAGAAAGAAATTTTACCATTTTTTATCACTAACTACAAAAGTTAATGCAAAAGAAATTTAAAGGATATGAAGCTACTGCATGGGGAAGTGCTTCTTGTCATCAGTTTGGCCAGTCTTGTTTTATTTTTGTTTTTTCTGTTCCATTCTTTATTTTTCATAGGATCTCAAAGCCAAAGGTTTAAAAAGACAGGATAAGAGCTACCAAAGAAATGAAAAAAATAATTTCCTATAACAAAGGAAACAACAGAGTGAAAATATAATATGTAGAATGAGTGAGAGGAATTATGATGACAGGTTCAAGGAATACTAGAGGAATACAAAATTCCAGCAACTCAATAGCACTAAAACTGCTCTGGCTGGGCATATTAGTACATACTTGTTAATTTCAGAAGTCCAGGAGGGTGATGTAGGAGCACTGAAAATTGGACTTCAGCCTAGGTATCTGGTGAGACCCAAACACAAAAAGGAAAATAATAATAATTAATGATAATAATAATGGCTTGGGGTGTAGTTCAGCATGAATGCCTTATGTTCAGTCCGCAGTACTGAGAGAAAGAAAGGAAGAAAGAAAAAAACAAAGAAAGAAGGAAAGAAAGAAAGAAAGAAAGAAAGGAAGAGAAAAAGAAAAAGAAAGAGAGAAAAAGAAAAATTAAGAAAGAGAAAGAATCTCATTGCTATAAAGTAAGCAAAATTTTCTGCTGTGTCCTTTCACCATGATAATACAGCCGCACTACAGGACCTAAAATAATGGATCTAATCTGACTACAGATCTATGAAACCATGAGACAATATATTTCTTTCCCCTTTGTGTAGTTTTTCTTACATATAATTTCACAATGACTGAAACTAACACAGTATACAAATGACCAACAACTATGTGACAAGTGTCTCAACATCTTCTTTTCTTTCTTTTTTATTTTAAAAAGAAAAAAAAGTAAGAAAGTACTAAAAATGATACAGAATTTCAAAACAAATGAGAGGATATCAACAATAGTTTTTATGTTATATATTGTTATCTTTAAAGTAGTTATTGAGGTTAAAAAACTTTGCACATCAAAAGAAATCACTAACATTAAAAAGAAAACCCAAGGATTGGGAAAATATTTTAGACAATATCTTTAATCATCAGGAAAATGTAAATCAGAACTTTGGTGAGACGTTGTCCCACCTGTTATAATTGCTATTATCAGAAGGACAAAATGCACAAGTGTTGGGAAGACGGTGGATCATTGGATACATTTTCATGTTGTTTATAGAAATGTACATCAGTATACACAACAGTAATAAACATAGCAAAAAATTTCTTTGAAATTTAAAAATAGTACTATTATATTATTTAACAATTCTACTACTGGATATACATCTAAAAAAATGAAATCAGTTTGTCAAATACATAGTTTCACTCCCATATTCATTATAGCACTATGTGCAGCAAGTAAGATACAGAATCAAACTCAGTATCCACCAACAGATCAATGAATAAAGAAAATATATATATATATGTATGGAATACTTTTCATAGAACATAAGCATTTCTACAATTCTATCATTTGCTATAATATGAATGAACATGGAGAACATCATGTTAAGTATAATTAGCCAGGAAGAGATAGAAATTACTGTATAATTCTTCTCATAATTATACTCTATAGACATTTATCTCATAGAAGTAGAGAGTAGAATGGGGATTACCAGAGTCATGGGTTTTGGCAGGACAGAATCAATAGGAAACTACTGTTCAAAGGATATATAATCACAATTAAACAGTAGAAAGGCTTTATAAACTCATCCAGAACACCTAAATAGCTAAGAGAGAAAGTACAGAAGTAGTTGTCTCTAGCCAGGAAGTGGAGGAGGATGGACAGAGGAAGTGAGAAATGGGAAATTACTATTAATCGCAAGGGAGTTTTGTTTTTATGTGATGAAAATGTTCTACAATTGATTGTTTTCTATTTTTAATTTTTTTCATTTTAAAGAGAAAAAACAATGAAAAATAATAATACAGAATTTCAAAACAAGAAAATAGAAACAACAATCGTTAATATATTGTGTGTTGTTATCTTCTAAATAGTTGCTGTGATTAGAAAATGTAGGCATGCATAATCGATCAAATGATGTAAACACAAACTTTTTTGGATGAACTAAGTCAGTAATATAACACTTATCTATTATATGTATATTTTTTTCTTTTCCCTTCCTTCTTTTCAACTTTCACTCATCTTAGTTCTTCCATTTTGAGCAGTCTCTTTCCCTTTCACAATATCCATTGTAGATTTTTATTTTTATTTTTATTATTTTTGTTGTTGTTGTTTTTCTCCGGTAGCAGGAACCAAACTCACGACCTTGCGCTTGCCAGGCAGGCACTTTGCCGCTGAGCTAAATCCCCAGCCCCATTGTAGATTTTTAGTAAATAAACTTTGTCAGTTTACTGCACTAGGGAGACAATATGATGAAAACCAGACCTGATAATCAGTGGAACAGAACCCGCAAATACACTCAGTCAACTTATCTTTGACAAAGGGCAGAACATGTTCACTGGAAGAAAAATAGCCTCTTTAATAAATGATGCTGGAAAAACTGTCTTTCCACGTGCCAAAGACTAAAACTAGAACCATGTCTATCACCATGCACTAAAGTGAATAAATAAATAAAACTGTTCAATGTTACCATAATTCTGTGAATATATTAAGGGTTACATTACATAGTTTAAACTGGTGAATTTAATAATTAGTGTGAGTTACAGCTCAATAAAATGTTGCATCTTGCAGAGCTCTTGCTGGTCCCAGAGAAAAATGGTGAGGAGATTTAGAAAATGAAGACAAGAGACGAGAACTGAGTTAAGGTGGGTTCTTTCTCCTGATGAAAGAAGAGGAACTGAACAACCACCGTCAGGGCATTTATTTATACTTTTGACAAAGTTAATATCACACACACACAGGGTTGCCGAGTGACTAATGACTGGAATTGTCTCCAACAAGATGTTTTTCTCAGGACTGAGGTAGCTTGATTACTTGAGGCACGTCAGCCTTGTCTTGCACCTACACATGTGACTAATTTCCAGCCTCAGCTGCTTCCTACAGTAAGGTTGTTATTTTATTTTTTAAAGTCAATATTTATAAATCATTAAAAATAGTTATATATCTACACTGCAATTAAAACTGCTTTAACATGCTACTTTCTTGCTTCTTCCCAAATAGTTCTACTCTCTTGATATTTTATTTTCAGTTTCTTTAATATATGAATGTTTGGGAGAAATGCAGTGGAAAGCAATGGGAACAACAATGACTGTTAATACCGTGTGCTCACAGGTTACTTGGTGTTCTTTATATTTCTCAAGGAATTATCATTTTAAACAAAAATTTTGCTACAGTTTCATAACGACAATAACAAGGATCAGAAAAATAGTAATAGTTTGGTATTTCTTCAACATTTACAGTTCTTTCTCAGAAAATAATCTCCTGCAGAGTTCAATCAAGGCTTTAGAATAGAAAATGAGAAGTTTCAGATGGCAGAGTTTTTAAAATGTTACAGCTGTCCCTTTTTATTAGTGTGTCCGTGACACCTAAGAATCACATTTCTCTTGGAGAATTAGCACATACACACGTTGGATCTCGGTTCTTTTCCCTCCCTTCTTCTGCTTTACCCTCTCCCTTCTTCCTCAAGCCCCTTCCCATCTTCAGTGAATCCAGGTCCCATTTCCTTAAATCTCTCTTTTATTTTGCCCTTTAAATGACTTATCTTTTGGGTCCCTCATATTAGAGAAACCATGTAATAAGTAAACTGTGTCTTATCTCAAGTTACACTATGGTCTCAAAATGCATCCACTTTTCTACAAATGGTATAATTTATTCTTCTTTACATTTGAGTGCCATTCAAAGCCCATGCTTATCTTTGTCTCCTGACACATTTCCCCAAGTGAAGGGTGTTATAAAGAGTGTGTCTATGATGATCTGGCAGAGAAACAATTTTGTGTTAAATAAATGCTTTATTTGTTGACTAAATCAAACCTGTGAATATTAAGTTCCTTTAATTTAATATATTTTCTCAAGGTTGTAATTATTTGTTATGATCTGTAACTGGGTGTCCCCCCAAAGCCTCATGCAGTCATGGCACAGGCTTCTAGAGTTCATGATTGATTCATGGTCCAGTGCTGGGATTGTGCATGTGAGTGCTACACCTGCCCTGGGTTGGGTAGTTTGCATACAATGTAAGGGAGGGAAAGAGGCTGGTTGCCATTTCCCCATTTTGTTCCTACTGCTTTTGCTGTCTTCCTCAGCCTTGAAGAGCTACCCTCTGCTATGTGCCACTCTGCCTTGGAACCAGCTGAGTATGGACTGAAATCTCCAGACTGTGAGCTAAATGAACCTTTCCTTCCTTAATTTTGGGCGTTGGATATTTTGTCCCAGCAATGAAAGAAAAGTAACCAAGACAGTATTCAATAACAAAAGCATCAAATATTGGAGTGCAACATCAGAGAACAGCCAAGTTTGAAAGAACAGATAAGTAAAAAGAAAAAGTGATTAAGAGGAAGATTTGGCTATTCATGATTATAGAAGACCAAATTCATAATGTATAGTAGTAAAACTGTTTTTAGACTTGCTAGGGGTATGCACCCTGTACTTGGGTGGCTCTAGTAGCACTGGTAAATATACAAGAAAATCTGAAATAATACTTCATTACTAGAAGTGCATTAATAGACTCATATGCAATTTAGATTTTCCAATTTGTAGTAAGAATGAAAACAAAAAAACCCTTATAATTAGCTTTAAATATGGTGTACCATATTCCCATGAGTCAGGAATGGTCATTGCCTCTTTACATTTCCTGCCCCCTCCCCTCCATGTCTTCTCCTCACCTCTCCTCTCCTCCATTTTTTCTTTGTGATGTTGCAGATCCAATGCAAGGCCTTCACAGTGAACTACAACTTCTGCCTTTTCCAGAGGTTTTGTTCTTTCTTTGACTTTGAGATGGAGTCTAGCTAAGTTGCTCTGTCTGGGCTTGAACTTGTAATCCTCTTGCCTCAGTCCTTTACAATACTGGAATTACAACTGTGGGCCACCAGGACAGGCTCTGAAACCTTCTGCATCCTTTAATTTTATCTCTAAGTATAGAATTAAAATTTAGAGAAATATCCTTTTAAATATTTGTTGTCATTTTAATATTGCTCTCTTTTGTTTAAAAATGAAATCCAATTCTCGTTAAATATTATTTACTACTTTTTTTCCATACTTCAACTCTTTGAAGTCTATTCTAATGTATTTCAGGGAAAAACTCACAAAATGTCTCCTGTAGTAAAAAAAAATCTTACAATTTTCTATCAATATCCATCCTGGAGAGGTTGATTAGCTTATCTACACACACACACACACACACACACACACACACACACACATATATATTTCCAAATATGAGGTACACATACTATTTTGACTTGAATTTTATAAATCTACATAGAAATACCCTGAGAAATATTTAGTCTTTATTTCACTAAATGTATTTTATTATATCTGCAAAGCCCTGGTAAAGATCATCCCAATATCATATGTTTGTATAACAAAATTTATTTACCAAATTTAAAAAATGATGCTTAATTAAAAATAAAATAAATTTCCATAGTTTATTATGTTCGAGGTTCTTAAATATGTATATCTGTTGATAGATGAGGTATCACTCTAGCTTTTAATTATTTAAAATTTGTCTAATGTAACTCTAGCACTTTATCTTATTTGTATACAAAAGTTAATAAATTACTTGTGCAAATAATTAAATCTTAAAACATTAAGGATTGGCAATTTTTTAAATTAAGTTTGTTGGTACAATTTAGATATACATAATCATTTCATTCATAATAGAGAATTTTACCTGCACATAATATATATTGATTTCTCTTTTTTATCCATTCCTCTCCCCTGTTAAACCCCTCTTCCCTTCCTTACCAAAAACTTTGTTTCTATTTTACTCTTCTCTCATTTTTTTTCTTTCCTTTCCTTCCTTTCCCAATTCCCTCTCCCTAGTTCTCCTTACTATTTGAACAATTTCTTCCATTTTCACAATATCTACTATACATTTTGGTCCTTATTTACACTTTCAATTTCTCACACCAGAGAGACTATGTGATATTTACACGTGTGTCAGATTTATTTCTAAGCAATGAAAGAGTTTTAGATAAATGTTAGGCTTTCTGAATACATTTTTTTCTTTATACAGTTCAAAACTATATCAAAATATCATTTATTTTTGTGTAGTATAATAAAACTAAAAATAATTTTGGCACTTCATATCAGGAATTGTCATAGTCTTCTGTCACTCACTTAATGCTCACAAACACAGGCAAGATAGATGATATTATTATCACTTGTATTACAGGCCATTATTGGAGAAAGGGAAGTTATATGACTTACCTGTATTGACATGCAATAAAGTGTGATCTATAGCAGTCTGGACCCACTGTCCATGCTATAAGTCCTTGGCTATTCTACAGGTTTCTACGCTGAAACAAGAAATCAAGCCAGATGTGGCCATTGGCTGATCTTGTCCCTTTCTTTCTTGTAATTGTTTTTAATTTGATGGCAATTTCTTTAATTAAAAAGTTAATTTGATATTCAAGTAATAAATGGAAATTTTTCCTAAATTAACAATTCCTGAAAACAGAAAAACCGTCTAAGTAAACATAGCCTGTATATCATGTGCAATTTATTTTCCTATTTTTTCCAGTAGTGTTGTTGCATAGAATTGTAAAAGTAGAAATCTTTCATCATTATATGACTATTTGACTATAATAGGAAGATTATTACATTTCTGACAATAAATTTCCTGGGAATACTAAAAAGCACATACCCTGCATATCATGTATACAAACTCGGTACATAAAAATTAGAAAGAATTTCTGTTGTACATATGAAGTTCAAGACTAATACTTCAATAATGAGTGTGTAAGTATGATTAAAGGAATTACGGAATATAGATAAATCATTGATGCATTAATAAATTTTATTTGTTATCTCTTGTCCAGTTTCTGTGTGGTTTCTTACAGGTTATACTAAATTTGAATAGTAAATACATATACTGGAATTCAAAGTTTAAAACAGATAAATTTTAAAATTAAGGTTTTTAATTTCCTCTTTTAATATCATCAGTGCCATTTCTTATTTTCCATTACGCATCTTATTTTTTATTTTATATCATCTAGTAAGAGATGAACCAATGTTTATAACTGTTAATCTGACTCAATTTTAAAAACTGTGTACTAAAACCATTTCACATAGTTTGCTTGGTAAATAATATAAATTTATTTTCTTCTATATTTCTTTAAAATTTGGACAATATCCCATTGATACAAGTAATTGTGAGATTTACGAATGAATTGTTTGAATGATTTATGTTTTATTTCTCTAATTTCCAATTAGTTTTTTAATTTAAAGTTTATTTCTAATAAATAATATGTATGCAAAAGCTCTTTATTTTATATTTTTTTCAAGTGGACAACCTTTGCCTATATTTTCATTTGAAAATTAATGTAATTACTGGTATGGAATTTAAGTCCATCATATTTCTCTTGCTATGTCCATCTGCTTTTTGCTTTTTTTATTCCCTTTTTCTATACTTTAGATTGATTAGAAGAGTTTATTTGCTTACCATTTCCATATCTTTTCAAACATTTGGTTCAGTAAATATTTTGGGGTCTTGGTGATGTAAGCCATTCAAATGAATGTGTATTGGTAATTCTATATTATTTACCTTTTCATTCCTTGAATACCAAGGAGGTTGACCACAAATTTTATTTCTTTTTTGACTACCCATACAACTTCTGTTATAAGGTGCATGTTAAATTTATTTTTTTATTTTAAAGAGAAAAAATCTAACAAACAACAATGAAGAGAGAAATAAAACTAATACAGAAACAACAAAAGTGATACATGAACTCAAAACAATTTAATTATTTAACTTTTGTTGGTAGTGGATCTTGTTTTTACATTTTAATATAATCTTTGCATTGAAAACGTGACTATTTTGTATATATCATACATAATATATATTACATAATATTATCTATAATATATATAACCTTTCATTTTCTTAAAACTATTTTTGATGGAAATTTTTAATTTAAATTTTTAATTTTAATTTAATTTTAAATTTTAACTTTATTGAAATCTAATTTATCATTTTATTTTTTAAATTTTTTTACACATATATATGGTTGAAAAGATATTTCCATTTTAGTTTCTAGAAAATTTATACAGTGAACCATTATGTTTTGATATATGATATTTTCACATTTATTTTCATGTTGTGCAATGAAAGGTTTGATAGGCATTAATTTAAACCTGGATTTTTTTCACATCAATCACTGAAAACATTCTCTATTGGCTTGTTGTGATGCTTATGTGGAAAATCATTCATAAAAGTGTGAGTCTACACACTTTTTTTGTTTTCCATTGACTGATTTGATCTATTTTGATATTAATGCCATGCTGCTGTGATAACTGGAACTATATAATAAGTTTAGACATCAGGTAATATATGTCCAAATTCGCTTAAGACTATCAATGATTCTACATTTTTCCATATAAATCTTAAAACTCCCTAAACGTTTGTGCTAAACTTGCTCTCAGAGATTTTGAGTGGAACTACATTAAAATTTTATATTAATTTATGGGATTGACATAATGTCATTCCCCCATCTAACCAAGGAATATTTCCTAGTTCAGTAATGCTTTGTAATTTTTTTCCTTAATTTTATTTTTTATTTTAAAAATAAAGGAAGGAAAACATTAACAGATGGACAAGCTTTTACAAAATAGCAAAAGAACAGTACAGACAACACAGAGTTACAAACAAAGTGGTAGGAAATTAACAATGCTTGTTGTATTACGTATTGATATCTTCAAAGTGGTTTCTCATGAAAGCAGATAGAGACATGCAATATCGATCAGTCAAGGACTCATTGACAGTTTCTTTCAGCAAAGAAATAGAGGACAGTAGAACAACTATGTTAACTATCCTGTATATACCTACATACAAAATTTCTTCTTCTTTCCCTTCTCTTTTCCCACATCCCAGTTGCCCTTTACTCTTGAGTGTTTTCCTATCATTTCACAATGTCTATCATACCTCCTAGTTTAAATTAACTCTTTCAGGTGTTACACCAGTGAGACAACGCGGTGCTTGCACATGCAGGTCTGGTTTATTTCACTTATAAGTATGGTCTCTAGTTGTGACCATTTATCTATAAAGACCTCTAGTTTATCTTTTTCATAGCTGAGTAATACTCCAATATATAAAAGTACCACAGTTTTCTTATCCAATCCTCGGTGGGTGGACATTTGAGTTGCTTCCACAATTTAGCAATTACAAATTGTGCTGCTATGAACATACGTGCACATATATCGCTGTGATATGATGATTTTAGGTCTTCTGGGGAAATACACCGAAGGGGAATAGCTGGTTCGAATGGCACCTCTACCTAGTTTTCTAAGGAATCTCCAAACCGATTTCTGCAGTGGTTTCACCAGTCTGCATTCCCACCAGCAGTGGAGAAGGGTTTCTAGTTCTACACAACCTCGCCAGCAGTTGTTATTGGTTAATTTCTCAATGCTAGCCATTCTTACTGGGGCCAGGTGGAATCTCAGTGTTGTTTTAATTTGCATTTCTTGAATGACTAATGATGTTGAACATTTTCTCATGTATTTATTTGCCATTTGTATTTCCTTATCTGAGAAGTGTGTATTCATCTCAGCTGCCCATTTTTGGATTGGGTCTTTGAATTGGGGGGTGGGCTGATATTTTTTAATTCTTTCTATGTTCTAGATAGAATCCCTTTGTCTGAGGGACAGTCCACTAAAGTTTTTTCCAGGTTTGTGGGTTTTCATTTTACTCTGCTGGTGATTTCTTTAGATGCACGGAAAATTGTCAGTAGGATGAGATCCCAGTTGTTGATTCTTTCAAGCGTTCACGTGCAGTTTTGTTTTTCTGCATGAAGTCTCTGCATGCCCGTATGTCTTCAAAAATTCCACAAAATCACTCCATTAATTAATCAACAAATTCATCAATGTAGCTGGATACAAAGTCAACACCGAAAAATCGATAGCATTCCTATACAAAAACAACAAACAGACTGAGAGAAAAATTAAGGAAACCATACCTTTCACAATAACGTCCAAGAAATTGAAGTACTTGGGAATCAATCTAACAAAAGAAGTAAAAGATCTATTCAATGAAAACTACAATAATCTGAAAAAAGAGATCAAAGAAGGTTTCAGTAAATGGAAAAATATATGTTGCTCATGGGTAGGAAGAACCAATATAATGAAAATAGCCATACTCCCAAAACTGCTGTACAGATTCAATGCAATTCCCGTTCAGCTACCATTAACATACCTCACAGATCATGAGAAAACATGCCTTAAATTCATCTGGAACCAGAAGAGACCCAGAATAGCAAAAGCAATCCTGGGCAACAAGGACAAGTCAGGTGGAATCACAATCCCTGACCTGAAATTATACTACAAAGCTACTGTCATAAAATCAACCTGGTACTGGCTAAAAAACAGACCTGAGGATCAATGGAACAGACTGGAAGAAAGAGCTACAACCAAGAACACACTCAGCCACGTAGTCTTTCATAAAGGGGCAAAACAAACTCACTGGAAGAACGATAGCCTCTTTAATAAATGGTGCTGGAAAAATTGGCTGGCCACCTACCAAAGACTGAAAATAGACTGAAGTCTATCACCATGTGCAAAACTCAAGTCAAAATGGTTCACAGATCTCAATATTAAAACAAAAACACTAAATCTATTGGAAGAGAAAGTAGGTAAAAGCTTTGCAATTTTTAATAAAAATATTTTGCATTTTTCCTCTATCTTCTTTTTCACAATCACAAGTAAATAACCATTGGCATGTGTAAGTAAAATGTATCTTAATGTGTAGAATTGCTATTTTTATATTGATATTTTATCCAGTGACCTTGACAAATTATTTATTATTTCTAGTAGTCTGCGAAAGCTTTGAGAGTCAGTAATGCTTTGTGTACATGTGAAAAGACTGTTTTATTCGTATATTTGCAATCTTTACATACTTTTTTTATTTTTCATCTTTTCTTACCATAGAGACTTAAACTGCAGATACAATGCTAAATCAAAGTGATAGGTGTGGGCATTGTACAGTAGTTCTTGACCTTAAGGGAAAGTGCTTAATATTTCACCATTTGTTTTTAGTACTAGATGTATGTCTTTCATGCCCTTTATTAGATTTAGGAATATTATATCTGTAACTTGCTAACAGTGTAATCATATGAAGTTATCAAATTTTCTATTGTCTCTTTCCTTTGCAACTATTGAGGTTTAGTTCTCATTTTCATATATAATGATATTGTTTTATTTTCAAATGTTGAATTAATATTTCCTCCCAGGATAAACATTTGATTGTACACTATTATCCTTTAAATATATTGCTGGTTTTGTTTGTCTAAAATTTAATAAGAATTATAAATCTATGTTTGTAGTATGAATTCCTAGCTAGTCATGGTATACTACCATTAGTATTTGACAGATTCAATATGATAGTATTTCAGTAAAATATTTTGATTTTGATGGATAATTCTACTCTTTAATTACATTTTCATATTCACATTGTTGAGTTTTAAGGTCATTATTACACTGACTCAAAAAATTCAGGCAAGTACTGTATTCTCTACTTATACTTCTTAAGTTTGTGTATAAATATGCATTTAATTTTTTTTAGATATATATTTCGTTTTGGGTTTTTTTTTGGTACTGGGAATCGAACTCATGACTTTGCGCTTGCCAGACAGGCACTGTGCTGCTGAGCTAAATCCCCAGTCCTTTTTTAGATATTTGTTAAGAAGTTATAAGTAAAATCCAGGTTGGGGGCTTTTCTTGGTAATTTTTCTTATTTATCTAAAAATTGTTAGCCTATATCTATGTCAATATTGTCTTTACCTACTTAATTACTGACTTTGTATTCTTTATTTGAAAACTTTATAATGAGAGAGATGTTACTTTCTCATTTTCAGGTATGAATTTCTTTTATGACTACCACTACTTTCTGCTTAACACCTGAGAGACATTCAGTTGCAGGCACCATGAAATGGGGAGCTAAATTCCAGTTTCTCATTCTAATTAAAAAAAACCTCTTCCAGGGGCTGGGGATTTAGCTCAGCGGCAAAAGCGCCTGCCTGGCAAGCGCAAGGTCATGAGTTCGGTTCCTGGTACCGGAGGAAAAAAAAAAAAAAAAAACCTCTTCCTTTTATTTTTCATACTTGTATTGTTTTTATCTGGATTCATGTTCACTTTGTTTTCTAATAATGATGGCATATTTTTCACTAATTTCTATTTCTATTTATCACATTCCAGAGATTAAAACTTAAATATGGGTGCTATATCTTGATTGTAATATGCTTTAATCGTCATATTTCTAATATGATAGCTATTTTGATTTTTCAATTTGTAAACTAAGATACACACCCACGGTAAACATTTGAGTGTATTGTATAATCCTTTAAATATATTAATGGCTTTCTTTTGCTAAAATTTGGTAAGAATTATACTACTATGTTTAGTCTTTGAAAGAAAATGTTCAAAAGATTTACCTCAAATTTAACAAGCATGTAGTGATCTGTTCAGCACTTTCACTTCATGTACAAGCTGTGATAAATAAATACAATGAATGTGTAATTTAAAAAGTTATTATAATTAAAACGTATTGCTATTAATCTACCTCTAACTACTCCCTCTTGCTTCACACACACTCATTCCTTTGTTCTTGTCACTCTCTGAAGCAGTTTTAGAAGTCCTCTTTTACAGGCTTCTATAGTTGCTGTTATGGTGTCTTGATATTCTGAACTGATTCAAAATGTTTATCTTTTATGGTCATACCTTTGAGAAAGTGTCAGAATTCACACAGTGCCATGGGTAAGGACATACTGTAATTCTTTTATAAGCCTGTTTTCCCCTTGGATGGAACTAAGCAGCTTCATTCACCATTGTTTCATCACAGCTCCTAAGGACCCTCACAAAAGAGGACAGCCAGAACTGCTTCAGGAAGCAGGTAAAATGTTGGAATAAGTGTGTTTGAACTGAGACTAAGTATTCAGAAAGAAATTAATAGCAATGGATCTTGCACTGTAATTTTTTAAAAAACATTTAAGCAGTTAACTTATATTACAATATTTATATTATTTCAATTGGTCTTAATAATCTATGACAAAGTGATCAATGGTTATATTTCTCATATGACATGTCACCCTACTACCCTGAACTTCTGCCCCATCTGAAAATATGTGAAAAATCACTACTGTGCTAATTTGTGTTTATGTGGCCTTATGATTTATAAAAGAATTTCCTAAGCAGACAGATATAGAAAAATAGCTCCTTCATTACTGGAAATTTTATTCCAGGTATTATAATAAACAGCACTTGTGATAAGCTACCCTACTGTAAAGTAATTGTTTAGCTGAATCCTTATTAATTCTTAATTTTTATAGTTTATTCATATGCTATGTATAGTGATTCCTACTGTCTGCCTCTGTAATTGCTCTGTTAGGATGACTTTTCATTATGATATGCCCATCACAGGAAAAAATATTCTCCTGGTATGTATACAAGGACATATACACAAGAAAGGTCATTCATGTGCATACACACACAGACACACACACGTCTTTTAATCAAAAGATTTGGAAATATTGAACCAGATTGTTTGAAAATACATACAATTCAGTTAAATTTTTCTTGGTTTAAAAGGTAAATTCCAGTGTAGATTCAAGCTGATAAGTACTACAATTAATTTAAAACAGCACTTATTTTAAAATGAAACATACTGCATACAGTTGGAGCTTATGAAGAACCTGGGCATCATAAACCATGTTCTAATTTCCTGTCCAACTGAAATTTCACTGACATTTTATACCATAAAGAAGAGTGAATAATATGTTCAGATTTAACCAACTACCAACCAGAGAAAAGAGCATCATTTATTAAAATGCAAGGAAGATGATCATGATGATGATGATAAACAAAATAGATAATAGTGTGTGGGATTTTGGAAGCCTTCCACCTACACTTTCTGCATGAGTAAAGAGAAAAGCAAGCAGCTGGCACACCAGATGGTTTGTATTTGTGATGCCCCAGGAAAACAAACAAAAAAAATGTAGAAGACAGAAAGACATGCTCCTACTGATACTAATAGTTTAGTATTCAAATTATGCCACAAGCACTTTTTTCTCTATAGGACATTAATGTTACTATCCATCAAAAAGAAATTTTCAAAATGAACATTTAAGTATAGATACAGATTGAATTTAAATGTATTTTTCCTTGTAAAAAACTGAATTCTCTAACACCCCATGGGTTTTTATCCATTCTAATACTTGATTTTCCCAACTTTCTTCCAATCATTATTCAGACAGGAAAGACCTCCTCTTAGTCTTTACTATGTGGCTCCTTCTCAAAGTGTGAGATCAGCTTAACTCTCATCTCCTTATTTTATGATTTATTGTAATATGTAACTAAGAAAGGATTATTTTCATAGACTATATTGTGTACTATGTCTTTCAGCACGTAATGAACTCAGGGTATTTTTCATGTAAGTTGTGTTTTGATATTCACCCTTCTGCAGTGAAATTGTCCACTGCTTTGAACAAGAACATGTGGAAAAGGAACCCTCACATTCAATTCACCTGTTTCTAGATTTTGCAATTCTTTTGGATTAAAGAATTGGAGAATTTTACTTTTATATGCTTGCAGAGTGTCAGTTAGGAAGGGTTTTACTCCTTACTTTCCTACTCTGCTAAGAAATTAAACCATTACTTGTGAAGTTTTCCTTCTATTTACAGGGATAATTTAAAAGAACGGAGCATGCATTAATAAATTGAGAACATGTATACCAGCATGTTTGACAAGAGAGATAATTCAAAAAGCAATAGTTATAACATGCTAGCTCTTCTAATCCAAGAAGAAATTGTGGTCAAGATAGAAAACATATTTTGTGGAACAGTTCCATAGGACTGTTTAGTGAAAATTAACTATTTATTTTAGCAAAGTACATTGCAAAAATTTAAAAAGTACTTCAAAGGAGCAATTTTCATAATGCTGTTAAAGATCCCAAAAATTAAACTGAAATATGAGTCACTGAAAGCAGAAAATAAAGATAATCAACAAAGCAAAATAAAATCTGTCAACTTATTTGTATTGAGTATACTTATAATTTAGTACAGAACACTATTTTATTTTGTCATATAAATGTGAAGTTGTTTTTAGTGAAATGCAGAGCTTGTAATGTAATGGATTTATTTTATCTATAGATAGATGTCCAAAAGCTTTTAAAGTTTATATAAACCATTACAAGAACAAATGTATTGTTTTACCTATAAAAAGGAAAGATAAACATTAGTAAGCTTAAATGCTTACAATATATCATATTGAAGTCAGACTGCAAGATTTTGCCCTTGACATGATAATTAAGTAATAATTTTATATTGAAAAAATAGATCAAAAATAGATTTAAGTAATATAAAATTATAGTGAACATTGAAATAGTTACAATTGGGGCTGGGGCTTTAGCTCAGCAGCACAGTGCCTGCCTGGCAAGCACAAGGTCATGAGTTCAATTCCTGGTACCAGAAAAAAACAAACTAACAAAAAAGAACTAGTTACAATACTTTTTCACATATTTAAAAAATATCAGCCAATTATTATACTTATGTTTACAGACATTGATACAGGTAAGGGCATAAAATTAGTATTATTTAATGTAATAATAAAATGTTCACCATCCCACACTAAGCCTAGCGAATAATTTTTAGACACCTACATGTGGACACTTAGTTATAAATTTTTGTGTTACATCTCTTTTAGGTTAGATTATATTTTTGGTGGGGCAACTCGTGTTATGGTTTGTTTTATTGTTAAGTGAGTTTCAAGTAATATCACATATACAATGCACAGATATTGAAGGAAGTTCAAAATCATTAATTGAAATGTGAAAGATCTATACTTTTGTGTGGATAGACTTTTGTGTAATAAAGTTTAAATCTACATAAATCTAAAAATAATAATCAATTTCTGCCTTATATTAAATTTTAAATTAATCCACTTTAGTTGAAGGATAAAATTCTGATATAGAAATTTTGATACTTATTATGAGTAGATTACTTCAGAATTTCAAAGACACATTCATTGAAATGCTCAGTCTCAAGCCGGGTGTGGTGTTGCACGCCTGTAATCCCAGCACTCATGAGGCTGAGGCAGGAGGATCATTGTGAGTTCGAGACAGTGAGCTCAAGGCCAGCCTGAACTGCATAGCCAGACCCTGTCTCAAAAAAAGACCAAAAAAAAAAAAAAAAAAAGAAAAGAAAAAGAAAGAAATGCTCAGTCTTAGATTATATTTCATTTCTTACCTTTCATTCAACAATCTCTTACCTCCCAAATTTTATATTTTACTTTGTTACTCTTTATTAATTCAAAAACAACATAATTAGCAAACATGAGATAAAGTTATACAATCAACCCTGTTGTTAGGGATATCTAAGTTCAAAGGTTATAGACAAGTAAAAACAAGAAAATCTGCAATTGGTTACTGTCTTAGTTCCTTTCTTTGTTGCTGCGACAAATACTGGACACAGTCTAGGAAGGAAAGGTTTGTTTTGGCTGAGTTTGCAGAGATTTCAGTCCATAGCCAGCTGACTCCAAGGCAGGGTGGCACGGCAGAGAGGCATCACATAAGAGAAATAGCTCATGGCATGTATAGCATTAAGCAAAGAGCAATGGAAGAGAGAAGGAAATATCCCCTTCCAGGCCACGCCCCTAGGGACACACCTCCTGGGACCAGGCTTCACCTCCCAATATCACCTTTAGCTATAGATTCATTAGTGGACTCATCTACCCATCAGTATCCTCTTCCCACAATTTAATTACCCCTCCAAAACCCCTCCTAGTGATACAGCAAGCGAGTTTAACAAGGAAAGCACTCTCAAGAAGACCGAAAAGGAAGGAATGAACAAACTTTATTAAACCGGCTGAAGGACAGTCTCAAACCAGGAGCCAGAAAAAATGTCCACACCGCTCTGGGTCTCACCTTCGTTTTAAGTACATGTTGGGTTTCCATAATAACAATTACTTCATTTTGGGGAATTCCACAAGAATCTCACATAATTATGACAAAGTTTACCTTTCCCAGTAGGTCGGACAGCAGAATCCCAAATGACCATTGAAGTTTAACTCTTAGCCTACTTCTCAATCTGTCTTGTTTGTTCTATTCCGATTTTATGACTTTGCTCTGCTTTTAAGCGAGTTGATAACTAACCAGTGGTACCAGGGTGAGAGTGGGCATGTCCATTATACCTTAAGTGAACTTTAAGTGACTTCCCTTATTATGGAGTTAAAAACAGAAAAATGGAATCTCTCTTGCCCTATCACTATGAGTTCACCAAACTTTGTGGGGACATTCTGCTGTACACAGTAACATATGTCAGGACACATCTGTGTGAAATTGGATGGAGACTTTATAATTAGATACTTTAAGTATATTCCAGGAAGACTTGAGTGAGTGTGGAAGGTGGGTGAATCTTTGATACCCATGATTTACCAAGGAGAGAGGTATCTTATACATGGGCTTGCAGGTTTAAGAGGAATAGCATTAACCAGGAGTCAGGCGGCATTGTGAAAATTGTTTATGGGTGAAGTGAAACCTAGAAGAATGAAAATAAAAGTGCCAATTCTTTTAGAGAAATTATGTTAATTGTTTTACCTATGATACTTAAAGTAGCTTTTTTCCAGCCTTAACATTTTGACTGACCTAGTTTCCTAATGTGGTTCCGTTTTGCTTTTCAAATACGTAAATCTCAGATCCTTATTTTGCTCATTCTTTGATATAGAGTCACAATGTTGATCCATCCTGCACCAGTGTACATCATAACAGCAAATGAAGAAAGTGTGAAAGATCATGATGTGCTGAGAAAAAGTTCTGATATTCAGTAACCTAGAGTGAAAATCTTGTGAAATTCAATGTCAAAGTATAAATTCAAAGAGGAATATATTTCAGTGGGAAAGAAAGTAGAAAATAGCATCTGATTTCCAGAAACATGACTGACAGGAATTAGGAGACAAACTCCACCAAACTGAGGAGCAGCACTAAGCTTTTTTTTCAGACGTACTATATTTAGTGCTAGAGAAGATGGAGCAAGAAGCACACAACGGATACATTTGAACAGACCAGGGGAAAAGGGACCATTGACTAGGTCATAGACTTTATCTTCACTTCTCTGTGTGGCTTTTTAGTAAAAGCATTTTCCAATGTTCTTATTACTGATAAAAAGTTATGATTTGAACAGAATGCACTGTCACTACTTCAGGACAGGACAGCAGCAGGTTCAGAATCTGATAAAATTATTTTGTGTCTGAAAAGGATTTAGTAGGTGGGTTAGTACAGCTTTCTTTGTTTCTACCATATAGTGATTTCTGTTTTATATGCCTAGAATCTTTGCTTCAACATTCTAAAAATAATTGCTTTTTCCCATTCTATTCTATGAGCTTTTTACAGTATAAAATCATGACAGTGTTTTAATATACCATGTGACAACTGGATATTAGACATTTTTCAGCTAGATACAGAATGCCAGAAATGATAAAATATTGGAGATACTTACGTTAGAGTACACACAGAAATAATTTCCAGGTAATTATGAATGATAAAACCTTAAATGCATACTGGAAAAAAAACCTATCTGGCATTTAACCAATTCTTAAAAGGACATAAATACAATGTGCATATATATTTATATATCTATATAAATATATTAATATTTATCTAACACATATATAACATGAAATACATAAGTAACATTGTATAAAAATCATTGATAATGATGTATTGTCTAAGCCACTGATTAGAAAATATTTGTCATATATGACAATGTGTTAATCATTATAACATGTTTTTAAAAATCCTTTATAAGAAATATAAAACAGAACAGGAAACAAAATACTCAGTTAAATGAAGATGCTTTGTTATATCATTTTCCCTTGAAAGCAGTCTACTGGGGAGGTAATTCCAAGCAAGAAGACTAACAAAGCAGAGAGAATAATGCAGGAACAAGAGGAAAACCATCGCAGAGGTTCTGTTCCTTGGGTTGATGTTATAGACAAAGGCTCATTACTGCAGGGACCTCTGAGAAGCAAATAGCCTAACATTTTTTTTTTCTTTCAGAAGGATACTAAGCTTAAGGATTCTATTTCCAGCACAAATCCCTAAACTCCACTGTAGTAGGATTGACCCGGAGGACTAGCTGGCACTTCAGGGCAATGCTTGAGAAGCAGTTAAACAAGATCCTCTGGCCTTCCAGAAACCCCAAAGGTAGAAGGCAGAAAGCCTCCCAATACAAGCCTGAGGCTGGCTGCTGGTTATGTGAGTTGGTAGCAAGCTGCCCTCTAAACTTGCTGCCAATAAATTCAGAGAGAAACCAAGAGAATAATATCAACACCAGAGGAATCTTCAATGGATACGAATGAGCAATTTTCAGAAGTAGAACCCCAAATAAGTAGGAAGCATGTTAAAATAATAAACCTTTCTATGTTAAGAAAAATGAAAATTTACATCACAAAAGAGGTATCCTTTTTCTCCTCTCAATATTAGAAACAAATCACATCTGAAATGATCAGGTGTCGGTAGATTGTAGGGAAATAGTAACTTTGATGAACAGATGGCTGAAATGTAAATTAGTCTAAGTACTCCTAGAAGAATTGAAATGGGAAGCAAAAAGCTAACATCGTCCTCATGAAGCAATTAAACTTTTTGTACACCTGAAAAATAACTCAAATTGCTATTACCAGACAAGGCTTTATATTCCTGCAATTGCAACAGGAAGTAGTAGATGAAATGAAACAATTTGATTTAGATTTATGAACAAGGGAAAATTTCAATAGAACAATATTCATTAAAGCATGTTTTATGTTGCACAAAATATATACATTATGTCGATTAAAACAATTGGAAAATAATGGTGTAAAGCACCACATGATAAGAAAAATTAGGAGGATAAAATATATTTCAAAATTGTATGTAAAGTATATATCTTTTATAAAATGTAAGCTGAATTTTAAGATGAAACTAATGTATGTTTTGTTAAATTTGGTGTTCTATATATAAGTATTATCATGCAATCTAAAATTAGAGACAACAAAATGACAAATTTTTTTTTTTTTTTTTTGGTTTTTCTCCAGTACCGGGAAGCGAACTCACAACCTTGCGCTTGCGAGGCAGGCACTTTGCCACTGAGCTAAATCCCCAGCCCCCAAAATGACAAATATTTAAGGAGGTAAATATTCTTGTTTCAAATATTTTACCATGTACTGAAATATTACATGATAGCCCACTAAAACATGATATTTAGGTTTTTATGTGTCATTTAAAATGCATTTAATCAAAAGAAAGCATATGTATTAATATAAGTAAATCAGAACACCTTCTGTGGCTGGGCTAGAGAACTAGCTCGTGGGCTGCTTATCCAGAAACAACACACAAAACACTTCACATAGCACTTTCACTAGGGAGTCAATAACTGGGACCCCCAAGACAGGTGCAAAGATGTAATGTGAAAACTCACACCCTCTGTCTCTCAGAAGAAAGTTAAACTTTGCAATCTTATCATAAAACACTAGGGGTATACTGTGAGAGGAAAAGAATATATATATATATACCCAAGTGTACTATATATATACACAAATTTTACCTTAGGTTAAGTAAATCCCCCGAAATCCCCCAGTACCAAACAGGAAGTTCAAATGTGGAAAATTACATATATTTCTATATTACATTAATTTTATAGTATTTGTATTTATAACAATTTTAAAGTTTATCTTTTATTTCCTCTTAAAATGACTCAAATTAAATTAATTTTATATTGAAAGAATTCCTATTTTGTCTCTCAATTTCAGTTCTAAATCCAAAAGTAGTACACTTAAATGTAAATAAAAAGAAAAGCTCTAAACTGTGTTTTTGTAAGTTTGCGTATACATGACATGTTCCCTTGGTAAAGACTATACATCACTCATTGCCTACAGTTGGTTGTGGCTGGAACCATTAGTTTAGGCTGTATCATTCACATTTATTAGACACATTATAACTAAAAATCAAAGGATAGTAAGTATGGTTATATGATAAGTACTATACACAAATTAATAGATCCTGAAGCTTCAGTGGAGCTTAAAAGTCAGATGAAGAGGCTACATAACAAATATCAAATGAAAACATACTGGTGAGAAGCCTTTGCTACAACAGTGGACTCAGACCCAGGTTATACTGGCAATGCTCAACACCTGATTTTTCACACCCCTCTGCCAGTCCTAAAATCCCGGTGTCTTTGACTAAAAGCGTGGACCACAATTTGATTCTACAAGGCAGTGTACTTTTTCAGTATAATTCCACATCCAAGATGGCAGTATCTGTCTAGCAGTGCTTATATTCCATAATTGTGTTCTAACTGTAAGACAGGATGAGAGCAAGATTGTGGCTTCTCCCTGCACCAGACAGGCACTCAGGATGGAAAATTTCCTCCTAGATAGAAGTGACATCAAAGAGGTGCTGGTCCCTCCCTTTACAAAAATATTAATTTAACCTGGATTTTTACCCACATATACAATTTCTCACCTCATTTTTAAATATTTAACTTCCAAACAACACAAAAAGTTCCAGTTCACAAAATATTAGTATTCCAGAAATCTTCAACTGTACTCTCACCATTTTTTTATTTTGAGACTAAATGACCAGCCTGGACCAAAACAGGCCCTGTGGAATTTGACTTTAGATTGGTTTGTCATAGCTAGAGGCCCTGATGAGATATCAGAGGACAGGAGAAAGTCCTAATTACCAGTGTTTGTTCTCCTGGCTTTTTCTCTTGAGGTTGCCTCAGGCTGACTGTATCTTTCAATTCAAAATTAACTTTTTACATTTGGAAGTGTAATTTAAATTTAATTGTTATCTTCTGTGTTTCCATGGTATATCCCCAGGCAAGTACTTCCCTCTATCTTGTGACTTTCCTACATTTTGCCATTTCTCTGTCAGTAGCATCCTTTTTCCAACCTCCTTGGACTAGCATGGGTGCTATTTCTTGTTAACTGATGGATGCAATAATTAGCTGTTACTTTAAAAAAAAAAATTTTTTTTTCCTCTGGCCAAAGGAAAATAACTCTAAATTGAATGTGTTGTATCCTAATATTGAGGTAGGACACTAAGTTGTGGCTGAAATAAGCTGAGAATGGAGGTGCTACCACAAGATGCCAGGACACATGTGCAGAGCGTTTCCCAGAGCCCTGCATGCGGACATCTCCCTAGGACTTGAGCAGATTTCCGACAGGATGGCCAAGACCCGAAGACAGCCTTTGGAGAGGGAGATGCAGAAAAGGTACTCACCAATGACATTTTGCTCCCTCGTCTCTCCGAGGTAGACCATTCTCATATCGCATGGTGTACTTCTTGTCCTAATTTTTCTTGACCCAAGCTCACTCTGCAGAGCTTGTTTCTTTTCCTACCTTTGAAAAATGTAAAGCTTTGCTGTGTATGCTTGTCTTGACCAATTCTTTGTTTCGGACAGAAAGAACATCGAAACCACCTGTGCAAGGAGATCCAAACCCACAGACAATATCTAGTTGTAATACAGGACATCTGTTTTGGTAATCTCTATTTTATAACAACTTTGTGATCATTAATCAAGACTTTTAATTTGACTGAAGTAGGAAACTCTTAGCAGATGAGTAAAGCCCATTTCTGGATATGGCTATGGTGTGTTTCCAGTGACAATTGACATATAGGCCAACAAAATGGGGAGTGAAGACGCCCATGAGATTGAGTTGGCACCATGCCAAGAGTGTTGTAGCCACCTGAAATGAAACTGGATGAAGTCAGGAGGTTGGCTTGCCCTTGAAAAGTTTTCTCATGCTTGAATCATCTTTTACTTCTGCCACCACTTCCAGACATCCATATCCTGATTTTGGATCCTTTTAATATGGACTTCCACTACATAGTGTCATCAAGCTGGATTTGAGGAGGTTGCTGAAACTCAGAAGAAAAACTTAACCAACCCTAAACACAGAAAATGTGCAGGTTTGCTGACTCTCATTCCAGGAAAAGGAGTTTTAAGATTAATGAGTAAGAGGTAATAGAAGAGGCAGTTTAAATCTTTGGCTGTGAGTGAGAGATGGGGCCTGAACTAGTCAGGGTGGTCAGCTGTGTTGATAGGAATTAAAATGAAAATAGGTAGTAGACCTCTGACCTTAGGAAAAGAATTGCTAAGGTAAAATGGAACACAACCCATCCTAGCAGCCAGGACTGAGTTGCAAAATTTTAGAATTTGCTAAATCCATTTATAGGTGAAAAGGGATTGCCCAGGCTGGAGTAATGAGTACAAAGGATTTTAAACTGGTCTTGTGTCCCCAAACAGCAGTTTTTAATCTCAAAATTGTAATTTTCTTTGTCTCCGTTTTGGCTTTTTTTTTTTTTTGTTTCTTTCTTTCTCCATACTACTTCAATAGAGACCAAGTAGCAAAGCAGAGATATGGAAACTCCACTTAATTTTCCCATATATGAGTTCTATATTTGCTAACTTTTTCACAGATGAAAGAACTTGAAAGATATCCCAGTAATATAGAGAGTACAACTGGGACCACTTAGCACTTCCCTCCACTCACCTAAATCTGGGCAATACCCCACGGCCAATCTTCTGACCTTTGTCCTAAGGCTTACTACTCAAGGGCAAAACTAGCATAAACAAAGACGCCTGAAACTCTCCTGAAAAATTCTGAAATCCTATACCAGGACTTTCACATGACCTGGACCCACTTATCTTCACTTGGAGTCACTGAAAGTTCATGCATATGGACTGCATCTCATCATGCATTTATAACAGAGCGAATTATGGGTAAGGATATGCATGACAGATACAGTTGACATAACTCAGTACACTGTGAGTCACACATATTTTTAGTCATCCTCTGAAAGACTGAATGAGAGGTATCCTAGATCTGGCCCAAAGTTTTATATTCTTAAACCCAATGCTCTGAGGACTTGTGCCAATTTCTTTCCCACCTTATAAGCCTGTTAACAGGTAGCTCCTTCCAAAAGTGGCTTGCCAGACAAATGCTATTGGGCTTTGTGGAGCTTGACTCGCCTTCTGGAGTTGGATTCCAGCTTTTTTCTCATCTCAAACAAGGAATTGAATGAAACAAGCAAAAAGTAGTGATAAAGTTTATTTCAAAAAGTTAAAGTGAAGAATGAGGGAGAAACTGCTTCTGCAGAGCAAGCTTGAGCCATGGAAAATGCAAGATAAGAGTACACTCTGGAGAGGGGCTGGGGATATAGCTCATCCACACAGTGCCTGCCTGGCAAGCCTGAGGTCATGAGTTCAATTCCCAGTACCAAAAAATAAAATAAAAAGAGTACACCCTGGAGGAAGAAGGGGGGGCTGCCATCAGGAAAGCCATGATATTAAACTCTTCATGGTGTCTGTGTCCTCTTATGATGTCTAAATGTCAAAGAAACCCTTGACAACTTCTACATATAGATTGTAAGAGGTGGTGGCAAATCCCAGCCCTCAGATTGACATCAAGTCCAGGCCATCCTATTGAAAGCCTGCTAGAGTTCTCATGAGAAGTCCACAGGCAGGGCTTTGGCAAATGTTTTGCACATATATCCCAGCATCTTACAATTGACAGGTCACGCCTACTTCCCCAGCCAGCTTTGCCATGCCCTAATCAACTACCTCAAGCTTACTCGCTATGAGTGTACTGCAAAATGATTAAAACATACTGCTAATTCCTCACCATTCTGTGCCACAGCCAATTCTTTGTTCATTGTACATAACAACGTAGAAACTTTTCTGGGACCCCATCACTCAAGGCAACATCTTGGCAAGGATAGCCAGGATGTAAGGCCCTTTTGAGAAGAGATTGTATATTTCTTTGCTTCTCTTTCTGGAAGAGAGTAAACTTCCCCTAATCTTTTAGGTTTATGATTCTGCATCTTTCTTTGCCACCAAACCCTGAAACTAGGGACTTCCTTATCAATAGGTAGTGTCTCAGGCCAGTGATATAGCTCAGCAGCACAAGCACCTGCCTGGCAAGTGCAAGGTCCTGAGTTTGATTCCCGGTATCAAAAAGAAAAAATAGCTAGAGTCTCTTAGAAAAATGAGTGCTTGTATATAAAAACACTGAATGTCATCAGGTATTGCTCTCTGTAATTGGAAAGGGAAGTGGTGTCAGGAGGCACTCTTTAGGATCGGTAGCAGACACACAATGTATTCTTTTAGGTTAGCATCATACTCTTCCACCACATGGAAGGGGAAGTAAATCAAGTTGCCTCTGTGTTTTACAGGGTCATAGGCCTGTGGAAAGGGTGCCAGTCCTGTCCTCAGCTATCTGCTATGTCCTTTCTGGGTCCTAGAGCTGCTTGCTGGGCTTCTCAGGGTTATTTTTCTAATGTTACCTCTCTTCCTCACTCCATCTTTTTTCATTCAAGCATTCAGATGACAATGTGGGCCTTAGGTTTATCTCCCTATTTAAATCAATATGTGAGGTGTAGTTGATAAGTGACTTCTCATTGTGAAGTTTTCATCTGCCAGGAAACATATATCCTGTTGTGATGTGGGTTAACAGGAATTTAGTGGAGTTGGGGAAAGTAGAAGTTGGTTGGGAGATATGAAAGGAGAATGAAAGAATTTATGTTTTATAATTATGTCCTGCCTGGGCTACTGAGAACACTAAGGTCCAGAATTCCACCTCTCCAAGGTGAGTAGTGGCTGAGGTAACCTCCTCAGTTTTGGTGTCTTTCCCTAGAAGCTTGTCCTATCCCTTGCTCTTAGACTACCACCTACTGAGTTCCTCATCCATTAGATTTTCCTTAGCTCTTTGCAAGCAAGCAAGCTCCACTTATTCTATTTGTAGTGGTTGGAGGGAAAATACATTGGAATCCAGAGGCCTCATTCTCCTGGATAGTGGGTCATAGCTGAAGACCATTTGTCAAATTACTCACTTCTGTCAACTAGAGCATCCAAAAGATACTATGGAGAAAAATTTATCAGGGTTTTATTAAAGTCACACAGGGAGAAAGCATTACCTATTTTTAGTCGGTTGTGTTATGATGTTAGGTGATTTTTCCAGACCTTTGCCCAGGAGATGGGTGGTGGCTAAAGAAGATCTAAAGGTCCAAAGAAAGTGGCACTGGTGCTCCAACAAAGCCAAAGCTTTCTGGCGTCTAAATCCCAAGGAGTTTGGCCTTACCTGGGGATGCCTTCAGGCTGAGCAGGTTAGGTCCTGACCCAGGCAATCCCTGTAAGTGTCCCACAATGTACAATGCATTCAGCTTTACAAGGAATTCCCTGGGACTGAACAGACAGCACTGACCCAGAGAATTACATACCTGTAACTTTCGCACGAGATAAACCAAAGGAATTTGGTTTTATCAGAGGATGCTCTGTGCCTGAACATGCCCTGTATGGTTTCCATGACCTAACTCTTACTCTTTCTCCCCACAGAACCACCATTTTGAATACCTCATCTACTCTACCTGACTCGATGCTTGGATCCTTTATCAGACACTGGGAGAAATGCAACCCTTCAGACTCTCAATAATATAGTCTTATGTTCTTTTGTAATGAGGTGGAGTCTACATACCAAGTATGGATCCCTAATGGCTACCTGAATTAGAACAGAACATTCCATATAGATTTTTTCCAAGAGACAGGAAAAGTGTCAGAAGTCCCTTATGTCTAAGATTTCATGGCCTTCTACAAAAAAGCCTGATATTTGCCATGCAACTATTTCTTCCTTGGGAGCTGATATTGTTGAGAACATCTGGGCCAGCCCCTGCCCCCACAGGCTGCCTTCTTACTAATCTGCACCATCAGTGCCCCTGAGGATGAAGAAAATCTCCTGTGCCTACCCATCCTAGGTCTGGGTTTGTTTATCATAAGGTCCCATATTAGAGGACTCAAAAAGGAAGCCTACTCCTTCATGAAGTAGCAGGCATAGATGGTATTATTCAAGTTCATTTGCAGATATTTAGCAATAAAAAGAGAAAACAGGTAACTTTTCTGAGGACCCTGAGGAGTTTGCTGATTAAATCTATACCCTGACAATGGCATTTAATTTGACCTAGTGAAGTCTCCATTTATCCTAGTCTCTTGGTGTACAACAATGAAAAGAGCTGCAAGGGAAGCCAATGATGAGGTCTTTGAGGCTGCACTTAATGGCAATCAGGTGGCTGATGCATTACTTGGAGCCCAAGAAGGTTCCAGGTAGGATTATAACACTGGAGGCTGAGAACCCAAATGGAGTGTATCTCTGCAGACCATCTGCACAGGCACATGAAAAGGTGTGGCCAACCAAGCCTGTAAAGTATGATATACTCAGAATCATCAATTAAGGCTGTGTTGAAAATCCAGTAGATTTCCAGCACTGGATCAGCGAGGCTTTCCATAATTATACTAGTTTAAACCTGAAGTCTAGAGAGTGCCAAAATATACTGGGACAATAGTTTTTTAAAAAGTCAGCTCCAGACTTTAAGAAGGAGCTCTAAAACCTCCAACAGAGCACAGAGGATGGAGTAAGTCAGTTGATCAGTGTGGCTTACACAGGATTTAGCAACTGTGATAAGGCAGAGGGCAAGCAGGAGTTGAGCAAGAAGAACAGGTAGGTGAAAGTCATGCTGGTCCAAATGAACAAGGCTCATTATAAAGCCCCCAGCATCAAACAGGGACTTTCTCTCTCTAGGAAAACTAAAACAATCACCCCACTTTTATGTTTAGTTTTTAAAATATTTTTTCTTGAGATTCAGAGACTTTGCTTATTGTGTGGCACTAATTACTCCTCTACCTTTAAGCAAACTGGACCAGAATACGGACACTTGTAGTCCCAAGAGAGGTGGAGGCACGTCTCTGCTTCAAGTGTGAGCAATTGGGGGTACTGGGTGAACAAGTGCCCTCAAAAGCTACCAAGTCTTGTCCAGCCTGTCTGAATACAAATAGGACCCTTGGCACAGGATGAGAGTCTTCCCTTGTTCCCAGAAGGGCGTGAGGTCATCCACCATTATGGGAGAAAAGCCATGGATGAATGCCCAGACAGACCTGCTGCAGGAACCTCAGGTTTACATTATTTTTTTTTGTTTGTTTGTTTGTTTTTTTTTTTTTTTTTGTTTTTTTCCGGTACCGGGAACCGAACTCACGACCTTGCACTTGCCAGGCAGGCGCTTTTGCCGCTGAGCTAAATCCCCAGCCCCTACATTATTTTTTGATCTTAGAATTTCTTACTCAATTTTATCTTCTGTGTAGGGCAAATTACTAGTCTTTTCTTCAGTTGCTGTGGGCCCTGAAGGAGTAAACCAGTCAGTTTACTTTACATCCATTTTGATCTGTCAATTGGGAGATCATCTTTTCCAAGCTGCCTTCATAGTAAAAGCAAAATCTCCCATACCAGTAATTTGAAGAGATATATTCTTGCTACTCAGGGCAATTCTGTCTCTGAAAACTCTGGCAAACATCACTGTAGCTGTCATGGACCCAGCCAGCCTTTCTGCATTAAGCCTGTAAAAGTCCTCTGTGATGAGTTGATCAGCAAGCATAGTATGATGGCACCCAGGGTAAGCTGTCAAGGCCACACTGGGGTAACCATTCAGCTC
The DNA here is from genome assembly GCF_000276665.1 of Chinchilla lanigera. NCBI lineage: Eukaryota > Metazoa > Chordata > Mammalia > Rodentia > Chinchillidae > Chinchilla > Chinchilla lanigera. The sequence continues at coordinate 28,640,421 of NW_004955411.1, forward strand.
AAAGCCTCTAGTCCATACAACCAGAGATGCTAATACCGCCTTAACAGAGAAGCAAGGCTGGGATTAAAGGTTATTTCTGATAAATTTGGGGCTACAGGGTTGCTAGTCCTATGCCAGTCCCCATGCAATGCATTCATCTTACCAGTAGGCAAGCTATTGTGAGAATATCACCTAGTACAAGACCTCAGAATTATCAGTGAAGCAATGAAGCTTATTCATTCCCAGTGGCAGATACCATACACCTTTCTTGCACAGATCCTGGGAGACTCTAAATTGTATTATGTTCTTAATCTCAAGGACAACTTGTTTTCTATTCCCATGGAACCTATTTCCCAATACTTGTTTGCCTTTGAATGGAAAGACTCCCAACGAGAGTTCAGCCAACAGTATACTTGGACTGCTGTGTCTTAGTGGTTTGGAAATGCACTGCATCTATTTGTATGGGTCTTAGCTGGAAGGCTTAGAAACCAGAAATTTAGGGCAGGAGGCCTTTTACAGTACGTCAATAACCTCCTCATTTGTAAGATGTGTTCTGTCTGTGCCCTTGTTAATCCACAAATGCATCCATCACCATCTCCTGAACCAATACAGCAGTGAGCAATCTCCACTAAGGAAGATTGGCAAATATATTTCATCCATATTTTCCATATAAAAGATATACATATCTCTTGGTGTGCATAGATGCCTTTACTGCATGGACAGAAGCCTCTTTCTTTCAGGGCAAAATGAGCCTGAGAACTTGTAAAAGTCCTTCTTAAGGAAGTGTCACTAGGTTTGGTCTGTTTAGTTCAATCCAGAGTATAAAGGACCCTCCTTCACATCTCAAATTATGCAGGGGGAAGGCAATGTCATCATATTCCCAAGGCAGACCCTGTAGTTGTGTTTCTACATTCCCATGGGAAGATCATTTTCAGCCCACAAACAGTGACTATTTGCTTGTGCCTGGTTATGAAAACTCAACTGAATGAGTGTTAGCGGATACCAAGAGAAATTAGTATGTAATGGTGAAATAGAATTACTGGTGCTACTCCAGCTTCTTCTTATGAGTTCTTTAGCTACATTGGCTGGGAATTTAGCTATCTGGAAAAATTAAAACGATCAACTCACTTGTGTGTTTACTATTTAAAGTAATCTATCTTGAGGCTCAGGGACATCTTTCCTGTGTATCACTAATTACTACTAGTGTCTGCAAGGAAACTTGTCAGGAATGTGCACCCTTGTTTATCTGGCCATGGAGATCAATCTAGTATAATCAATCCCTTCCCATTACTTCATCTACTAGGACAGGAACTAAGTTAGCTATAGAACTGATTCCTTCCCTGGTGTGTCCAGCACAGCACCTGAAAGAGGTATTGGCATAGAAGTACTAACTGAATCCTTCTCCTTTTGCCAAAATTTACCTAATGACTTGATAGACAGCCTAGATGAAATCATCAAGAGCATTATCATCCTTTAGAATCAAGAAGATTCACTGGAAATAGAGATGCTACAAAATCATAGGAGGTTAGACCTCCTGTTCACTTAAAAGGGGATCATGTTTAGTTCTAGATGAATGTTACTTCTAGGTCAACCAGTCTAGAATAGTGAGAAATGCCACACAAACAGTAGCTGACTGAGCTTCTAGGATCCACCAGGAACTATCTGACTCATAGCTATCTTAGTCAAAAATCTGGAATTGGGCACCCTAGGTACTTCCCTGAATGTGGCTTTCATTAATGATTACTATAGCCTTATTATTTGGACCACGCATGCTTAACTTTTTAATCAAATTTATTTCTTTTCATTTAATAGCCATTACATTATAAGTGATGATCTGGACAAAGAATAAATGTTCACCTTCATATCAAGAGCTCATCAACAATTCCTTAAAGGTAGGGTAGATACCAGAGGCCCTTTGATCAGGTATTCCAAGACTTTTATGCTCCATGTGTAGGTAGGGCCAGTGCCTCTACTGAGCAGAAAGCAAATATAGAAAATGGATATTCCACCCTCATCACCTTTTAAAGATTTTTAGAGACCAGGCTTATCAGAGGAATAATATAGATGGCACTATTAGTGCTGGTGGACCACTCCCCTCCACTGACCTGAACCTGGGTAATGCTGCAGGGTCAATCAACCAACATTTTTCCTAAGGCTTACTATACAGAGGCAGAGGTAAGGAAACCCAGTGCCCTTGAGCCTGTCCCGAAATACTTTGAAATCCTCAACAGGGACACACACATGTCAGACTTTTCAGCATGAGCAGTAATAATCTTTCTTCACTTGGATCTCATTGAGGGTTCATATACATGTACTACATCTCATACATCCAATAATAACAGAAAGAACTATGGGAAAACATAGGAGAACCACATACAGCTGAATTACCGAGCACCTTGTATTTTTTTGTTGTTGTTTGTTTTTTTTGTTTTTTTTTATTTGTTTGTTTGGTTTTTCTCCGGTACCGGGAACCGAACTCAGGACCTTGCGCTTGCCAGGCAGGCACTTTTGCTGCTGAGCTAAATCCCCAGCCCCCTGAGCACCTTGTAAATCACACTGTCAGTCACACTCAGGAAGACCTAAGGGGAGGCCCACTAGACTTGGCACAAAATCTTAAATTCTGAAATCCAAGACCCTTATTGCTTGTTGCATTTTCCTTTCCTTGGTCCCAAGACTACTCACTGTGAGTATAGTGCAGCATGATTAAACTTCACTGCTGTTTCCTTACTGTGATATGAGACATCCAGTTGTCCTGACATCCCACACAAGAACGCTGGAACCCATGAAGGACCCCATTGCCCAATGTGTCACCACTAAGAAGCATAAAACAGATTATTAGGCAGAATTTTAAAAGAACACAAGCAAAGAGCTTAGATTAAATGTGCCCTCAAAAGGTGCACATTGTTGTCTAAAGCCAGGTATATTTATGTGACTTTTGCAGTGGAAATCGATAGAAAGAAGGCTTTTAATTTACACATAAAAGGAAAAGGCCCTTTCTACAGGCAAAGGGCCCATTTAACGGGTGAAAAGAAACTGCCTGTTCACAGAAGAAATGCTCCTTTTACAAGTGAAATGCATCAGAAGTGTCCCAAACTCATTGTGTCATTAAGGTCCAAAGTAACTTTTGTGTCCTGGTTATTTAAAAGTACAATTTTACCATTATGATTTTCTTATCTCCTTTCTTCCTATCTTTATGTCTTCTTTCTTCAGACTCATACCAGTAACTTTGTAGTCACTTCAAGACACTCAGTCTCAGAACTGTAGTGCCTCATCGGTTCTTCATCCGCAGCATTCAGCTTCTGGAACTGGGCAGCTCCTGGGTTCACCACTTCTACAGTGTACAAAGCAACACTGTGGAGGATCCTATTCTGGGTCCTGGAAGCCTACTAGGAAATCTTCTTGTATAATTGTATCTGTGTTGTCATACCTACCAAATAAATGTTAAAGCTACCAGTTTCTATAAACTTTATGAAACTAAATGGGTTTTAGGAAAGACAAAGAAGATAACTAGGTAAAAACTAATTAAATATGACACTTGTCTTGGTTACTTTTCTCTCATTGCTGGAACAAAACACCTGACACCCAAAATTTAGGAAGCAAAGGTTTCTTTAGCTCACAGTCTGTGGAGGTTTCAGTCCATACTTGGCTGGCTGCAAGGCAGAGTGGCACATGGCAGAGGGCTACTGTTCATGGCAGTGGAAGACAGCAAAAGCAACAAGAGCAAAAGGGAGGAGTGGTGTCAAGCAGCCTCTTTCCCTCCTTTACACTGTATGCAAACAAACCTCCACAGGGCGGGTGTAGCACTCACTTTCACAATCTCAGCATTGGATCATGGATCAATCACAAATCCGAGAAGACTGCCCCATGATTGCATGAGGATTTAGGGGGCCATACAGTCAGAAACCATAACAACACTGCATGTAAGACATAGGCTTATATCATCAGCCTAATTTTAGAAGCCATAGTCAGTCTGTAAGTGAGAGGTAAGTCTACATCTTTCACTTAATGCTACATTTTTCCTTGGTTCTCAGACAACTCTGCATTTTGCAGACTTTCTCCTACAAGACTCAATGTACTTTCTGCCCTAAGATATCTGTCATTTTCGTCTCTTTTCCTGTATGAATTTTTTGGGCAACTTATGTTTCTGTCTGATAATGTGTCTTATTATAACTTCTATTTAATTTAGAGAATACTTCATGGGTTGAGGATGACAGGTAAGAGTGGAACAGGGTATCAAGTGAAATAATATGGTAATTGTCCTGAGGATCTGTATCACTGACATCACAAACTAAACGTTATTGCTGTTGGGGTTGGAATTGAAATATACCCAAAATTTTATTCAGAGGTGAGTTTTTTAGAAAGTGACTGGATCACAGAGGCCCTAAGCTCATTACTGAATTAATACATGGATGAATCAGGATTAAATGGGCTGCTAGGAGGTAAGTCCTCCTTGTATGTGAGTCACTGGGGTCATGACTTAAAGGAATTATTGTCCACATCTCCTCTCCTCTCTTTCTGCCTCTTAGTTACCATGGGTAAAGTGTTGTCCTCTGCCATTCACATTGTCCCATTTCTGCCTTGGAACTGGTCACGTCTGAATCCACTGTAAAACATGAGCCAATATATACATCTCTTCCTTTAAATTATGAATATTGTATTCTGTACCTCCAAAGGGAAAGTTATCTAATTCAGAAAAGTGATATCAGAGAAACAGCATAATAATTGTAACTACAGCTGATCATATGATTCAGAGGCATTTGGGATCTCTTTGAGAAAAGAATTTTAAAAGGTTTGGAGATTTAAGCTAGAATGCTGGAATTACTGAGGAATGGATAAAAACATTGTGGTATTTCTATAAAATGGAGTATTACTCAGCTATTAAAAAAAGATAAACTTGAGGCTTTTTGTAGGTAAATAGATGCAACTAGAGACCATACTCATAAGTGAAATAAATCGGACCCTCATGTGTAAACATCATATTGTTTCCTTGGTGTAGGAACCTGAAACACTAGGTAAAACTCAAAATGTACAAGAGATAATAGGAAAGAGAAAGAAATGGCTCAAAAGAAGGAATGACTGGGATGAGGGAAAGAAGATGAAAGAAGGAAGGCAAAACATAAATATATATATGAATAGATGTGATGACCGTATTGCTGTTGTCTGATGGTGTATTGAAATGAACAGTTAATGTTCACAATTTTTTATGTTCGGATGGACTGTGCATGCTTGTGTCTGGTGGTCTGAGCAACATATTTGAAGGTAAAAATATGCAGTGGAATTACAACGGTGAACTCTTACCGTCTTCTCTAGTGAAACTCTGTATTTTCTCTAAGGTTTTATTGAAGAATTATTTTCTTACTCTCTTTAATGGTTTGAGCAATCTTTCATTCTTACATCTGATAATCTGAACAATGTAGTTGAGGATAGTGATATGCAATGTAACAACCACTGTTGATTTGTATTAATTTGTCTTGAGACCTTGTATCACTTTGAATGTTCTTGCTTTGATTTGTTTATGTTTGTGATACTGGTATGCTGCTAATGTTCTATTTGTTTTTATTTTTTTATTTTTTTTGCTTGTGTCTCATGTACTACTCTCTTTAATTTAAAAAAAAATAAAAAAAAACTTGATGGGTAGTTGTGGTCAGAGCTCAGAGGACCAGAATGATAATAAAAATATACACAGGAAAGGCTACATCGGTGAAGATTCAGAAGTGGGATCTACTAGGAGTTGGAATAAACACTGTAGATGTTACACTTTAGTGAAAAAATGCCTGCATTTTCTCCAGTTTTCTTCTTAGGAAACTGAATTTAAGGGTTATTGACTAATTGCTACTGCAGAGGAAATTTCCAGTCAGCCCAGTGATCTGGCTGTGGAATAGTTACTTCTGACTGATTTCAGATGAGTCCATAGTGGAAATTCAAAGCAAAAAATATAACAGAATGATTTGAAAATGCTTAAATTTTGGACACAAAAGAATCATGTGTACAGCTGAAAAAAGATGTGATTTCAGAAGACATTCAAATTAAGTGGAAACCAAGTACTTTCACCTGAGACAGAGAAAAGATGCCTTGATGCCTTCTCAGTAATCAAAAAGACCACTCATTGTCTGCCCAAGAAAACAAAACTGTAAATTTATTTGGGAAGTGAGTCTCTGGGACCCTTCTGGGGAAGGGCTGTTTTGGGTTGTTTTCCTGGATTCATTTCATGATACTCAATCATTAGGCACTGAAAGGTGGCTTTAGTCAATGTCCAAGGGGGCTTGACAATTGCTTAACCTAATGGTAGGCTTTTCTGTCATCCATGTGATGCAAGGATTTTTTTTCAAACATCCATGGTGAAATAATTTGGGAGTCATTGAGCTTTCCACTTAGATTTTAATATAAGGCATGGGAGGCCAGGCAATATGCCTCTCAGTGGTGGGTACCTGAAGCTGTGGTAGCGGAATAAAAAGGTGCAATGATGATCCCAATGGATTAGAGAATTTAGAAATGTGAAACATCTTGTGAGGAATTATAGTCTATGAGCTGCACAAACCTAAGGTAGAGGCTATGTGGCTTTATGGAAGCCTATGGATAGGAAGGTACCCAAACCTGGTAGAAATCATGTTTTTTAGTAATGTGTCCTGAGTACTGGACATGGAGTTACAAAACATATTTGCTCTGATAAGTTTTCATTTTGCTTTAGTCCTATTCTGTTCTATCCCTTTAAACCTCCTTCTGAAATGAGGATGTTTGCATGAACCATTATATATTAAGAATGTAGAACTTTCTTTTCAAATTTTTAGGGGCTGATAGCTAACAGTTTGTCCTGAGTCTCGGAGAACACTTTGGACTTGGATTTATGCACGATGGTAGGAGTTCTGAAATTGTGGAGAATGAATCAGTACAGTTTTGGGATGAACACAGGATAGCTACAATACATTAGATGATATTATGGCTTTGTGTTTATTTGGCAATTAAGTATTGTTTAAATAAATGTGTTTGGGTGTCATCTCAATAAGGCACGTACCATGACAGCTAACCTAGACTGTCAACTTGATTGGCTTAAGAGACACCAAGGCAATCAGTAAAACACAAGTCTTTACTTTACTAATTTCTGGTTGGGCCATGGATGTATGTCTTCATTTACTCTTTCTGTCCCCTGATCCCTTCAAATCTGCTGCTGCATCTCTTACTTGATTCTCTGCCAGTGTGAAATTAGTAGCCTTGTTGCACTGTGCCTTTCTGCTCTGATGTTTCCGCCTTGTAGCAAGTTGACATAGAACTGAACCCTTAGAAACCATGACTCAATTTAAATTCTTTTCCACTAAGTTTGGGGCATTGAGTACTTTTTCCAGTAAGAAGAAAACTGACTAATGCAATTTCAAAAATAGGGATCAAGTAAAAATCATTAATAAATTGATTAGGGGAAGAACCCAAAGAAATAATTAAGGATAACTTCTAGGAATAGTAATGTGTCTAAGTAAATATTCCTATTACTAATGAGATATTTGAAATTAATAAAAAAGATCCATATTAGCAAGATATCACTATGGAATATATTGAAATGAATATTACAAATACCGTGTAATATATACAGGATTGCCTAGGGTTTAGAGAACTGCTCAAGATTAGATATGAAATCAGTAGTTTTCATCATGCATGTTTTATTTATGCCAATATGACAGGACTGGAAAAATAAAGGAGAAAATGTATAAGAAGTATAGCTCTGGGTAAACTCATGGGAATTCTACACTAAGATTTTTGGTAAAGAAGAAATTTTCCAAAGAATGTGACAAAGATTAGTTATTGAATTAGCAACGGATTGAAGTATGAATCTAGAAAAATCAAGCTGAGATGCTATTTAAGTTAGACAAGGCAATGAATCACGCAGAAATTGTCTGCGAAGTAAAACAGAGGTTAAAAAATATGTGATGATAAGTTTTGGTAAAAGTCCATTGCTGAAGAATGTGCTGAAAACCCTGCACTTCAGGGACATATCTGAGGTATATTGCTAAGAATGATGAAGAACGTTTGCACTAGGAAGTAAAGACAGTTGAAGGTAGATTTATTGAGAAGCAAGTGTGTTGAAATATTAGGGCACCTCCAAAAATTGAAAATATCCATTTTTTTATGCTTTTTTGAACTTCTTCTTACTACTAAAGCAACTGGTAGACTGCTGAAAGTTATGTTTTCTTCTTTAAAATATTCACCAGTAAATGTTTAGTCATGAGGTTTCATGAAGATTGACATTTGTTTAGATACATTTGCTCAAGTAATATTCCATGTCTCTCACTTTTAACACTGACCTGCACTAACACTGTGCATTTTATAGCTTTTCTACAGTAATAGTAACAGCTCTAAAAGCCTGCTTCATGACCTATAACTCCTTCAGAGGAAAATTGTATATGTTGAACTCAACACTGCTAAGTTTTACAAATCACGTTTGACATTTTAAAATGCTATTGTATTTTATCAATGAACTCATTTAAACATATTACCTCCAAATCCGAGGTAAAAATATATCTCACATACAAAACATATTCAGTTATAGAGTAGAATCCGAATTTAACAAAAATAATTTGTCATGTACTTCTTAAGTGTAAGAACACTATGTTGGAAGTGTGTCAGATCTGCCCAGAAAAATCATACCCTTTACTAGTTGTGCCAGAAATGACTGCAAACACTCTAAAACCAATGTTCTTGTACATTGTATATTGTTGTCACTTACACAATTGTAATAAAAATATACTGATGTTTTACACAAATTGGAGTTCTTAAAGAAATGAAAATGTAAAAAAATGAGAACCATGCAAGTATGACAGAATTATGATTTATTCAATGTAATCCAATCGCTGTTTAATCAGTATGACTGGATGCATTGCATGATGAGATGCTTTGGGTATTATTGCACTCAATTTCCTCCTGGCTTCAGAAAATAATTACAACAGCTTACCTTTGCCTGAGAACATATAAAACTAGACAGAAGGAAATATTTTGATACCTCTATGATGAGATTGTTTTTTTAGCATAATAATATAACTAACTGAAAATAAAATAAAGCAAATCTAGGATCATAAAATCATTAAAAAGAAACCATATATAAATATTTACATTTATATTTTTATTTTAGTATTTCCTCAATCTTAGAAAAGTAGGTATGCAAAATTATATGAAAGAAAGCATGCCTTCAATTTACATAGCTACAATAAGTTTATTGTATATCTGACACTCAAAACAAATATCTATATGCTTTCTATGTGCAGGTATAATATCTTAAGTTTTTTGAGTGCAAAGTAATTTACTTCACCATCTGCAAAGTAAGAGTACTGTAAACTCTGTAGTTACTTGGAATAACTTCATTGCTTAAAGCCATTTTAGGAATAACTTTAGAAATAACTATTAAAATGTAATGGAATTTCAAAGTAAAATCTAAAAAGACTAAAAATTTTCTGTATTTCATATTTGAACATTTTGCCCTAATGTTCACATGGTATCACCTGTACAAACTAACATGTTGTTAAGTAATGTGCACACTCTGCTTCTAGTTTAAATGGTTTATGACCACATTTGTAATTCAAGAAAAGCAGACTCTTTCAATGTTGTGCTTGTATAGAGTGTGTATTTCACATAAAGCAAAGCCAAATATAAGTTTAGATATCTAATAATGTCTAATGTATCTGATCACCAAGTTTCTTCTTCAGATCTGATCACCAAGCTGCTTCTTCAACACTGATGTTTTTCTTTAGAAGAGCCTTACAAATGTCCAGTTCCTTTTTGTTTCTGCTACTTTGGCAACAAATTCTGTCTTCAGTCAGAGTAATAGAGACGTCATGTGCTTTTGTCTAAAAGCTGTTGTTTTCGTTGTGAATTGATGTTCTCCTGAATCTGTTTTTCTGTCCATTTCCATATACCTCATCACTTCTTCTTTGCCACCTATTTCAAACTCATCCATGCTCAGTAAACCTTACTGGTGAAGAACAACAGCATTTCAGGCCTCAGCTCGAATGCATGTAAGTGTATTCCCAGCCAGGCCAAGAGAAGGAACCATGAAATGGAGTACTCTGTAAACTTAGGAATCATGCCAAATTCATTCAGCTCTCTGGATTCCATTTAATGCAATAGTCAAGTTTCTTTTCACCTGCAGTGTACTGAGTTTCCTACTTTGACATTTTGGCAAGAGCTACAATATCTTTAGCCTTTCTGAAGAATTAATGGAAATCCAATTTGAAGGTTTTTTTTTTTTTAATGTTTGCTTCTTAGTGAAGAATACAAAAACTTGATGTTTGGTGCAGCAGTTTGACTATGTCTCAATTTAGTTGAGACATATTTGGAAGATGCTGCAAAATCTGCAATACTCCATCCTTTGGAGTACTGCTTGTAGTGTATTCTAGTTTTTCTGTTTTTTTGTAGACCTTGAAGAATGCTTTCTTTGCCTGTATCTTTTACCTGGTGAATGCTTGACATACTATATGTCTTATATACTTATTTCATAAAACAACACATGCTCTTTTGCATTACCACTGTATTTCAGTGCAGATGGACAATAAATTCTATATATTCAGATTATATGTAGCTAGAGTGAGTGCCACATAGCCCCAAAAAGCAGAGAATAGTGGCAAAACATTTCACTACTTCTTTTCAATATATAATTTCCAAACGTTTTTAAGAAATAAATTTTAAAAGTCTAGGGTTTAAACTTCCCAAAATACATTCAAATTAATATAAAGCATATCAAAGGAATTTCTCCATATGGACCTGAAAAGGGAAATGATAAGATATTGGCCATGGAGAAAAGACAAGGCCACAGCAGAGTTTGTGCTTAGTCTCTATTTCTATTTAGTTGCCTTGGCCTCAGCGGGGCTGCTGCAAGCTTCACATCAGGTCATCCTGGAATGATCCTAGTCCTTTTCTTCAGGTGTAGACTTCCACCAACTTTGACTTTTTGGCATTTGCTCTTTATTGACCTATCATCACCAGTTGTGTGAAAAAATTTCTCTGCCCTGTTTTTGGTCCTAACATCATATATGAATCGCAAAGAAGAGAAATAAAGATACTCCTTTAATTTAAAAGTTTCATCAACATTTTGGAAAACTAGATTAATTAGAATACATTTACTGTAAATGAACCCTATGTTCAAAATTCTCTATTCTGGCATGCATGTGAACTGTATGAGGAATTCAGGTTTTTTTTTTTAATACCAATTATACCCTTTACTATGAGCATTAAAACAGAAAATTTATTTATACTTAAATATTATATATGTATATAACTATATTTATAAATACATATATGTGTGTACAAAGAATAATCCTAATGATGTTTAATATATGCAGAAATTCTAGGCAGAAATATTTGAGTTCTTACAACCACACCTTCTAAGTATGGATTTATTTTCTCAATCCCAATAAACTTAGGAAGTTTTGCAGCATCTTCCAAATCAAATTAATAGAACAATTAATCTTTCTTAGGTTTAATAGTTCTCTCCTGCAATGTACTATTTAATTTCCAAGTGTGCTTTTGTAGAGCATTTGACCATTTTTTAATATGACACTTGCTGATAAACTTTAAAAGAATCTTCTCACTTTCTCAGAACATGGATGTGTGTTCATGACCTTCCTGGTCGAGTTATAAATCCTTAACCACTAGAGGCATCAAATAGGGCTTGAATTTATTCCCCTCAGGCTCTACTTTAAATCAAATCAAATGCTACATTTTGCCATCCCTTATTGAAATTGATTCTCCCTGAAGCTATAGGAGAAAGTCCTTTATTTTTTTGTTTTGGTGTCTCTATAGAAACAGAAGAGTTTCAAGAAAGTCATGCTATTTAGCACTGACCCATGAAGCCCCCTGATGAGATAACACACTATGACTTCTCCTTCCTCTCATTTATTAATATTTCATCATGTACATTAAAAAGTCTTATTTCCAATACTTTGCATCCAATTAAAATAAATTATTCCTGCTTATTCTTAAGTGGTAGCAAGTCACATAAGAACCTCATTCCCATCAAATAAGTAGATGCATAATCACCTAGCAAATCAAAACTTCTTCCAAACTCATTCCAAAGCTCATGTAATGAAGCTGTCAGCAATGTGAAAGGATGACAAGCACATTCAAGTAGAAATAGGACACAAAAACTCAGTTTGAGAATGTCACAGCATGGAGTGGTGATGACAAAATAAACATATAAGAATAAATACCATAAAAGTTTAATGAATTAATAGGTAAACACAAGCTGAAATACCAATTTTGAATAAGTGGGAGCTCCAGACACAAAAGTAATTTATTCTCAGCTGTAAGGGTTTTCTAATGGCTTTCCAATAGGTACTTTCAATAAAGCCTAAGTCAAAGGAAGAAAATACCAAGACCATGTAAATAGAAGAGAGAAGTACAAAAAGAAACCTATTTTTACAGCTCAGTCAAAAATGCATCACTTCAGTGGCACAGTACCTGCCTGGGCAAGCACAAAGTCCTGATTTTGATTCCAGGTACAAAAAAACAAGCAAACAAATACAATTGTTTCTGAGGAAAAGGAAAGAAGCAAAAGACTTCTTCCATTTCTAGAGCCAGGCAAAATAATTTTGACCGCCATATTCTTCCCCAAGTGAATGGCTATATCTGCTACCAACTAAGACACATTTTCTTAAGTATGCCAAAGACAAGAGGCACAAAGCTTCCATACAACTACGTGGAGTTTAGGAAACCTGGGAAAACATGAAATTGAAGTCTAGGCTAAAACAGCTTCCCTAAGCTTAGCTGAGCTCAAAATTTCTGAGCTCTTCTTTCCCAGGTTTGTGATACTAAGCTTAATACTGCGAATGAACTGCAGTAAGTGACAAGAATGTGAAGAATATTTGATGTGGGGTCCAAGTGTCACAGACTTAGTGTCTGATTCTGAAACAGAAACATTATAGAAAAAATTCTCCTACAGCACAGACAGCGCAATAAGCATAAAGAAATAGGCATAAGGGATGAAAGAATTTTGAAACCTGTGGATATGTAAGTACTTAAAGAGACCAGCAACAACAGCAACAGCAGAAGAGAGAGACCAACAACAAAATCCAGATGCAGTTCAACTTCTCAAAAAACTGACTCAAATACCACACACTAATATGTTCAGAATGTTCCCAGGTATAAACATGACTTACCTTGGTCTCTTTTGTTCTTCAGAAGATCCATCATTCAATCAAGAAATATATAAGGTTCACATGAAAAAGAAAAAGGTCTTTATCAAGTCGTAAAGAAATCAACAGAACAACACTCAGAGATGACTGTTGTGGTTTATACCTAGATGCTTTCCACAAAGCCTCATGTGCTTATAGGTGGGACTTTGGGGAGGAGACTGGATCATGGTTATGTGATACTAGATTAGTCCACTGTTAGGTTTGTACCTGTGTGTGATGTTGGGAGATGAAACCTGGTGGGATTGTTGGGTCACAGTGAGTGTGTTGCTGTGTATATGCATCCTTCTCCCTCGATTCTGCACTGCTTCCCGCCTGCCTTGCCATGGGCTGTTTATCCCTAATGATGCCCCTCTACCATGGCCCCTGCATTGGAGCCCCTGGACTATGGACTGCATTCTCTACAAATTGTGAGCCAAAAGGAACTTGTCTTTCTTTACTTGTGGATAGCAGATGTTTTATCCCAGCAGTGAGAAAGTAATTGAAACAATGATGTAGATATTGGAACAATCAGAGGGGATAGTTCAAGTATTGCTTTATTTCTACTAGCTAAAAGACCTGGGAGAAAATCTACACAACATGCATGAACAGATGGGAGATTTTTACTGAGAGATAGTACAAGTTGAAGTCAAATGAAAGTGGTAGTAGAAAACTCGTGAACAGTATTATTTATCTGGCTGGACATAGTACACAAACGTAATTTAAAACTCAATAGAAATTACACAAATTGGAGCACAAAATAAAAATTAAAAGAATTTAAAAACAATGGGGTATTATCAAAGTTTTTATCATAAAAACATTGACAGTCCTAAGAGGAGAAGAGTAAAAGAATAATGCAATGTTTGGGGAACAGTTTTTTATATTAATCATTGTAAATCAGAAAAGAAAATGTATTTCAAATCAATAAGTTAAGAGTCAACAATTGGACCAGTCCCAGTGCTGATTTTAATGTCATGTGAAGTTTACTGAGTGGTCCAGAATATCCTCCTGTGATTTAAATAATAGACCTCCATACTGCTGGTCTCAGGAGACATCTAAGAGGTAAGTTTCCTTTATCTTTTTCACTTTTCTCTCAAGCTTCTAGGCGCTCTTGTCAGGAAAAGTGTCACTTGAAAATTGTGTGGAGGTCACTGGGTTGGACAAACCCTTATATTTATCATTGTGAGTTATAGCACAATTTTCAGAATCTTCAAGGTTCAACATCCACGGGGGGGAAAAATTTATTTCCTCTCTTATTTTAACAGTCTTACTTTCCTATTCTAATTTTTACTTCATTGATTTTTATTTTGAATGAACCATCCTTATGCTATTAGTGGACATGATTCACTGCATTTTCTAGCAAACAAATTGTCAGCACATCAGTTCTCTTTCTGCATAGGAAAATGATATTTCAAAAATATATTAGATGCATATCTACTTCAAATAATATTTTCTTTGAAAAATTCCAAAGTATATCTTCAAAACTAGCTCTATTGCCAACATCAAATTACATATACTTTGATAGCTTTATCTATTCTATGTAATAATCACTATTTTTTCCATGAGCATATAAGCAAAACTATACTTCTTCACTCTCTTGGCCTTAAACATGGTCCTGATACTCATCTTTTACATACCTAGCACTAAAATATTTGCTTACTTCAGACATATTTGGAATCAAATTATTGCTATACCTTGGAGTTATATGTTGGGAAGACTTATAGTTTTGAGCCATCTGTTGAAGGACAGCCAAATAAAAGTACTTTTTGAAATGCAAGTTGCTATCATTTAAGCAAGAAAAAAAATCTCTACTTGATTCATTAAGATTTGCTTATTGTACTTATCATTAATTTAAACTGCGATCTTGCTAACGTGTTATAGTTCATATTAACAGTAAATTGGCATAATTGGACTATTTATGTCACTATTGTTATTATTATTGTGATCTTTAAATGAAAGCAGTACTTACAAAATATTATATATATATGGTTTTTTTTTTTTTTTTTGGTACCAGGAATCTAACTCATGATCTTGCACATACCAGAAAGGCACTGTGCCACTGAGCTATATCCCTCGACCCCAAAATACTGTACTTTAAGGTAAACTAATTAAGAAAGATTTCGGGGGGGTTAATAAATTACTTACAACAAAGTAAAAGTCCAAATAGTAGTTTCTATTTTTGAGTCTTCACTCAAAAAAAAAAAAAATTCACTGGACAGCAACAAAAAAATCTAAATTTGATACCTATTTTCAAGATTGATTACCATTGTGGTTCCTCAATTAATTATACACTATAAAATATATTTGGGTTGAAATTTCTGCCTACTAATCTCTATTCCCTTAAATTATTTTAACCATTCTACTTAGTTATTTAATGGTATTCTCCTAGTGATCTTTTTTTAAACTTTATTATCCACATAACATGAAAGATTTTGAAAGATATAACATGTGAAGCTAATATAATACATTCTCTAAACAAATGTGTGTATCATCAATCTTACTAAATTTTAGTTAGAAATGCTGCTTCAGATGCTGTCTTAGCTGTCAAATAGCTCTAAATGTACTCTTGTTTTTATCTCTCAAGTACTTCTCTCACAGAGGCAAATTCATAGATGACTAATCACTGACTAGTGTGTTGTGCTACATGACGCTTTTGCTTACCTGAATTAATTCATTATGAGAGAGAACTAGTCAAAAGAGTCACTTTGCCTGAAGAAATACAATTTGTAGGGCAGTGGGAGTTCAAGATTGATGCTTCCAGGAGAGCAGGCAAGCAAAACATTAAAGAATACTTCTTGTCCAATGTTCCTTGAAAATAAACTGTAGGATACAGGGAAATGCAGTTAAACAAAGGGAAGCTCAGGGTAATTGAGCAGATTCTTTGAAGGAATGAGAAGTAGGCACCATGCTTGCTTTGTCAATTGTGTGGAGGAACATTTAACTTGAGCCCCTGCTGAAAATGAAACTATTTAATTACATCTGAGGAAAAGAGAGAAAAAGTTTTCCTTTGAAGTTTCAGATTTATTACACTTGTAGGAGAATAAAATTCAAGACACTGACAGGACAAAGAGTTAAAACTTATAAATCATAATAAATCAATTGCTTCACTCATTATTAAATGTGCCCTACTTAATTAGTTTTTAAGAATAAGTTGTATATAAGTAGAAGAAGGAAACGTTAGAAAATATTAAATTAAAATATTAAATGAAGCCACTTATCATTCATACCCAATACCTCCTAAATTTTGATAGTAAACCAATAATATACTTAGAAACTGGTTTCTAGGTTCAGACCACGTGATACAATCCAGTTTATTTTAAGATAAAATTCACCGTTCATATCCTGGCTTTCAGGACTCTCACAGATCTAGGATACAGCAATCATATTGTGGCCATCATTATATTATACGATCTTTGAAGTGTAACTATACCTTTCAGCCACTGAGCCCAAATAAAGGTTGTATTTAATGACTTAACTATTGTGGCTTAAGCTTTGAAGTTCCCAAGAATGTCTATGAATTTAACACTTTGAACATACTTAACATTCAGTACAATTATTCCTCACTTCGTCAATAATTCATCCTGATAATCTTGAAACCAAATAAATACTTGTTAAATAAAGGAAAGTTTTTATTTTTCACTGAGTAGTTTTAACAGTAAGCATTGATTGATTTATGATAGCTGTGAATTAGCTATGCTTTGTGAGATGTGTCCTTTCTTCTGCACATTTGCTTTTCATCAGCTTTATAAAGTGGAGCTCCCTGGTGAAGAACAAAAGTAGTAGATTTCTGGGAATTGACAGGGAGCTGACAAGAAAAGTACAAACTACAGAGAACCTGGAAAGAAAATGAACTCAAAGCGTAGAAAAGCGTGAAGCTGTCTGGAATCCTAACCCTGGCTCCAAGGAAGAAGCACTTACCTCTGCTGACACAAGAGAAGCCTGGAGACAGTCAGTGTTTTAGAGAAAAACAGTGAAGTGGACCGGCAGCACTACTTACAAGAAAAGGCCATCTTTACTGCAGATTGCAAGTACAGAGATGAGATTTTACTCTGAAAATAACTCTTTCCACATAGCAGCCTACAGTGGGAGAATAAATGCAGTGCAGTAACTACCATATTTGACAGGGTTTGATCAAAACCACTCAGGATGGGGGTTGATTGCTTAAGATTGAACTACAGCTACACCTCAGGATTTCTGGGATCACCCTACCATAACGACTGGGTGGGAGATAACCACAGAACAGGGTCATAGAGATGCCTCCCTGAGAAGTTTAAGCTTGAGCCAGGAAAGATATGGGGGCCATACCCTCCCTGGTGAGAAGGTCAGTTGTATGTGGTCATGGGAGGAGGCTGGGTCTGAAAGTGCTGGCATTAACTTCTCCTGTTTGACCTCTAACCTTCTGCTGCTACCTACATCCAGCAGAGAAATCAAAGGTCTGTTATTTTGTTTGTTTGTTTGTTTTTGTTTTTCTTCCAGTACCAGGAATCGAACCCACAACCTTGTGCTTGCCGGGCAGGCACTGTGCTGCTGAGCTAAATCGCCAGCCCCTGAAAGGTCTTTTATTGTTATTATTTCTTCTTCTAACATAAGAAAGATACACTTCAGGCATCTAAGTTTGGACAGTTGCCATGGCCTTACATGACTATAAACATAAAACAACAAAAGAACATAATACAGGTGCACACAGTAATCTTTTCTGATATATAGATGTATATACATATATGTGTGTGTGTGTGTATATATATATATACATAGAGAGAGAGAGAGAAAGGTAGTTATTATCTTTTCTGAGAAATATACTTACAGAATAGAGATGTGCAAGTTCATTTTTCTAATTTAGAAGAGCTGTTCAGGCTGGATGTGTAGCTCAGTGTTAGAGTGCTTGGTAAGCATATGCCAGACAAGGAACCTGAGCCTCAAAATCACACACACACACACACACACAAAAAAAAGTGTAGAATAATATGTAGGAGATTAAGATGATTTATGCACAACAGACTCTAAAATTTCTTAAGTTAAAACTGAAGGTGCCTGGACATCATGGCACATGCCTATAATCCCAGCACTCAGGAGAATGAGGCAGGGGGCAACTAACTGTACAGAAGGATGGGCCTCTGGAGCATGGTGGGATGACTTAAATTCCACATGCCATAGAGCGAGGCAGAAAACGTTGAGTTGGAGCACAGAGAGGCCCAAAGAAACAGGGAGCAGCTGGTAAGACCAGTTCTAGGGCTGACACCACAGACCAACCATACCCAGCAGGACAGATGTGGCAGGATTGAGCCTTCACACACAAACGCGTGATTATGGAAAGAGAAAAGGACTTACCTGGTTCTCATTAGCCTTCACTCATATATCTGCTGGATTACAAAACTGCAGACCCTAGAAAGAAATCAGTCATTCAAAACCACAAGAAATTTTTGTGGACTCATTTCTCTGTTTTTGTCTTGAGTTATTGTGGTTTTTGTTTTTCTGTTTTTTCTGTTTTTTCTTTCTCATCTTTCATTTTTTTCCCCTGATTTGCTTCCTAAATTTTCTTGTTTCTTCTCTTTCTTTTTCTGTTACTTTTATCTATTAATTTTCTTTTATAACTTAATAAGATCTGTTTTCTCACTTTTCTCTCTTCCTTTTCATTTTCTCTTTCTTTATTTTTCAAATTTTTCTCCATTCATATTTCCCTTCCCCAGGTGCTTCATATTTATTAGTATTACTATTAATAGCTTACTCATCTTGACGTATTTAGTTGACTTTATGTTCTGTTCAATTGTTTTCCATTGTTGCCAGTGCTATACTTGTTCCATTTCTATGTCTGTGTTTGTTTTATCACTGTGTGAGGGTCGTAATTATGTAACAACCTCTGCTCCCAAAAGTAGAAGTGGCTGATTTTTATAGTCTAGAGTTTAAGCATGCCCAGAGTCTATCATACAAAATCATACTCTAACAAAAAATATCTCCATAGTAGCAGATAAGTCATTTTACTAGTAAAATCAACACTGTACCCTCAGTGTGTCCACACAAACACAGACCAAAAGAAACAATAATTAAAAGAATGCATCCAAGAATTCCATCTCCCTCACACCTGAGCCATGGAACACTGAGCTGGAGAAAATTAAAATCCACATAGCTGAATTATGTAAAAAGGTAAAGGAGAAGACCAAAAAGTAATCAATAAGTTGTTCAGAGTTCAAAGACAATAGAACTTAAAAGATAGTAGAAAATAAAATGATCATTGACTTTACAGAAAAGTATAATAAAATACTGGCTGAGCAATATAAAATGACACAAAACAAATATATAGTTTGACACAGAATTACAGTTTATGGAAAAATGTAAAAAATAAATCCATTAGATGAATTTCTATTCCAAGTATAGGCAGCAGATGTGGACGTAAATGAGGAAAGAATATCAGAAGTCAAAGACAAGGCTGATGTTAGTGAACAATTACTTGAAATGCCTCGAATAAACAAAGGAACATGGTAAATAGATCCAATATGCAGACTACTCTTAGATTAATAAGAAACAGTAAAATAATCAGAACATAGCATAAATGACATAGTAAACCAGGTTACAGAAATAGAAGCAGAAAGCTTTCCAACTATGGGAAAGTATTATCATACCATCAAGCAAAACATACAGGACCAAAATAGTCACAATCAGAAAAGAACTTATCCATAGCACAGCTTAGGGGCTGGGGATTTAGCTCAGCGGCAAAAGCGCCTGCCTGGCAAGCGCAAGGTCGTGAGTTCGGTTCCTGGTACCGGAGAAAAAAAACAAAAACAAAAAAAAAACAACAACATAGCACAGCTTAGTCAAAATTCCAGAGATCCAATATAAGAACAATATGATAAAATCTGTAAGAAAAATCCAATGAATCATTTATAAAAGTAACCCATTAGAATTGCAGTAAACCTCTCAACACAAACATTGAGGTCCAGAAGAGTTTGGAGAAAAGAGTTTCAAGCCCTAAAAGAAAGCAACTACTAATCCAGAGTAATAATGTACTCTGCAAAATATCTTTCAAAATTTATTGTAAAATTAGATCTTCAAATGTCAATGAGCACCTTAAGAAATTCATGACTAGCCAACCAATACTCCAAACAATTCATATAGATAATTTAAAAGGGGCTGGGGATTTAGCTCAGCGGCAAAAGCGCCTCCCTGGCAAGCGCAAGGTAGTGAGTTCGGTTCCCGGTACCGGAGAAAAACCAAAAAATAAATAAATAAATAAATAAATAAATAGATAATTTAAAAGTATAAAACAATTCAAACATGTCAAAGAGACTAAAGGAATTGAATGAATACACAAGCAGGACAAGCAGTTAGGTGCAAGGGCAAAAATGAAACTAGTAACAGTGAAATAATGCAATGACAAGAATAAGGCAAGACCTTTCACTAATCGATTTCAGTGGGAATGATTTCAACTTCCCAGTCAAAAAACACAGGTGACAGATTGTCCCAAATAAGCAAATGAGTTATGCAACTCTATGTATGAGAAAAAAAAAAAAAAGAATAATTCAAATCCAAAGCTCGTACCAGGAAAGAAATTACAAAATTCAGAGCAGAAATTAATAAAACTGAGACAAAATTTCAAAGAATCAAAGGATCTAAGAGCTGATTTTTTGAAAGAATTCAAAGAATAGACATACAAACAGTTTTAGCAAAAAAAAGGAATTAAAGCACTCATGTTGATAGAATTATAAATGAAAAAATAAAATTATAATGGAAGCTAATGAAATCTAGAAGGTTATTAGTAACATTCAAAAACTTATGTTCCATTTTTTTACCATGATGCTGCTGAAGGCAAAGAAGGAAGCTACTGTCTCTCCTAAAGCTGAAACCAAAGCAAAGGCTTTGTAGGCCAAGAAGGCCATGTTGAAGGGCATCCACAGCCACAGAAAGAAGACTCACAAGTCACACAACTTGCACCACACCAAGACACTGTAGCTCCAGAGGAAGCCCAAATATCCTCAAAAGAACACCCCCAACATAAAAAAGCTTGACTGCTATATTGTCATCAAGTTCCCTGTGAGCACGGAGTCAGCCATAAAGAAGATAGAGGACAACAACACAGTCATGTTCATTGTGGATGTCAAGGCCAATAAGCACCAGATCAAGCAAGCTGTGAAGAAGCTCTATGACATCATTGTGGCCTAGCTCAATGCCCTAACCAGGCCTGATGGTGAGAAGAAGGCACATATTCAGCTGGCTCCTGATTATGACACTATGGATTTTGCCAACAAAATTGAGATAATCAGCCAGGCGTGGTGGCACACGCCTGTAATTCCAGGACTTGGGAGGCTGAGGCAGGAGGATTGTCATGAGTTCGAGACCAGCCTGAACTACAAAGTGAGCTCAAGGCCAGCAAAAAACAAAAAAAAAAAAAAAATTGGAGATCATCTAAATGAAGTCCTGCCTGCTAATTCTTTCTTTCTTTATTTATATTTTAAAGAGAGTAGTAAATGAGAAACAAAGAAATAGAACAGTAGCAGCATACCAGTATCACAAAAATAAAAAAATCGAAGCAAGAACAAAATGATGCAGAGTCTCAAAATAATACGAACCAACAGTGGTTGTTACATTACATATTGCTATCCTCAACTACATTGCTCAGATCACCAGATGTAAGAATGACAGATTGCTGAAACCATTATAGGGAATAAGAAAATAATTCTTCAATAAAATGGTAGAGATAATACAGAGTTTCACTAGGCAAGATGGTAGGAGTTCACCATTGTAATTCCATTGTATACTGTTACCTTCAAATCAGTGGCTCAGACCATCAGACACAAGCATGCACAATCGATTAGAACATAAAAAATTGTAAGCATTACCTGTTCACTTCAATACACCATCAGATATCAGCAATAGAGTTATAGCAGCTCTTCATACATATATTTATATTTTGTATTCCTTCTTTCTTTTTTGTTCTTTCCCTCATCCAAGTTGTTCCTTCCTTTGAGCAATTTCTTTCCCTTTCCTATCATCTATTGTATGTTTTGAGTTTTACCTAGTTTTTCAGGTTCCTAAACCAAGGGGACAATATGATGTTTACCCATCTGCGTCTGATTTATTTCACTTACAAGTATCATCTCTAGTTGCATCCATTTATGTACGGAAGCCTCGAGATTATATTTTTTAATGGCTGAGTAATACTACATTGTATAAAAGTACCAAAACTTTTTTACCCATTCCTCAGTGGATGGGCATCTGGGTTTTTTCCAAGGTTTAGCTGTAACAAATTGTGCTGCTCTAAACACGGTGCACATATATTACTGTAGAATGATGTTATATTCTAGTTTTATAGTTATTCGATTTCCTTGCCTGTTGAATTAATCAGGATTTTTAAAAATATTGGTTCAGTTTTCCTAATTCACATGATATGTGTCTAAGAATCTATCAATTTATTTTGGATTCTCCAATTTATTAGAATGAGGAGTTTTTCATGGAGGAAAAAAAATGTGTATTTAGAATTAGCCAGCGAAATTCCTGATCCTCTTGTCTCAGAAGATAAAGATGGTTTGACATATGTAACCCAGTAAATGCAATATATCACTCAACAAAAACAAGGACAAGAATCACAGGATTATCTCAATAGAAACAGAAGCAGTTTTTGAAAAAATATCCAACTTATAATCATGATAAAAACTTGAAGAAAATGAGTACAAAACGACTGAGGACAACTACTAGTAGCATGCTAAATGAGGAAATGATGAAAACTTACCTCCAAAATTGGGAAAATGCTATAAACATGGGTGCACATATATCACTATGGTATGATGTTTTCAGTTCTTCTGGAAAAATACCCAAAAGGGAAATAGCTGAGTTGAACAGGATCTCTAGTCCTAGTTTACTGAGGAATCTCCAAAGAGACTTCCATGGTGATTTAAGCTGCCTACACTCCCACCAAGAGGAGAAGGGTTACTCTTTCTCCATAGCCCCTCCAGTATTTTTTTTTTTTTTTGTCTTTTCTTCCCGTACCATGGATCCAACTCATGACCTTGTGCTTGCCAGGCAGGCGCTTTGCTGCTGAGCTAAATCCCCAACTCCCTCCAATATTTTTTATTGGTTGATTTCTTGAAGATAGCCATTTTTGGATGAGATGAAATCTTAGTGTTGTTTTAATTTGCATTTCTCAAATGACTAACGATGTCTTTTTTCACATATTCATTTTGCCATTTGTGTGTCTGTTAATATGTTTTCATTCTTTTATCTTTAAAATAAAAAATAAAATTGAGAAAATGGCAAGGAAGTCGTTTCATGTAATATATTAGTTGAAATATTAGCTAGAAAAATCAGGCAAGACAAAGAAATAAAAATGATATGTATAGGGAAGAAAGAAGTTAAATTATCATTTGCAGATGACATCCTCTATGTGTAAGGCCCCAAAATAGTCCCCACCATGAAAGTACTAGAATTAATGATTAAATTAAGTAGTATCACAGGATACAAACACAAGAAAGATAGTAGTGTTCCTATACTTCAGTCCTGAAGTCACCGAAAAAGAAATTAATTACATATTGCCATTCACAATAGCATCAAGAAAAATTAAATACTTGGGAATTAACTTAGGCCTGGAAGTGAATTTGACAATGAAAACTACCACATTCTAGGAAAGGAGTTCAAAGAGTGCATCAGAAAATGGGAAGATATCCTGTGTTCCTGGATAGACAGAACCAATACTGTCAAAATGATTAAAATTCCAAAACTTATATACCAGTTTATTGCAATCCCAATCAAAATACCAATAACACCTTTCAATGAAGAAAAGAAAACAATCCTGAATTTCATATGGAACCAGGAGAGACCCAGGAGAGTGAAGGCAATCTTGGGCAACAATAGCAAAGGAGGAAACATCACAAATCCAAATATCAAGACACACCACAAAGCTTCAGTGATTAAAAAACTGCATGATATTGGCACACAAACAGACATGTGGGTGAATTGAGATGAACAGTGGATGCAGGAATATTTCCAGGAATATTTAGATATCTGGCTCTTACAAAGAGGTTAAGAAGATACACTGGAGGAACAATAACCTTTATAATAAACAGTGCTGAAAAATCTGGCTATTCACATGCAGAACATCTAATGTAGACCCATACTTCTCAGTCTTAGTTTTCTGTCCTTGCTGAAACAAAACACCTGATGCCCAAAGTTAAAGGAGGAAAGGTGCATGTAGCTCACAGTTTGTGGAGTTTTCAGTCCGTAATCAGCTGGCTCTAAAGCAGGGTAGCATGACACAGGGGCAACAACTCATGGAAGAGGGACACAGCAAAAGCAAAAGGAGCAATAAAAGGGGAAAGAGCAATCCTCTCTTCTTCTGTTATGTTGTATGTAGGCTACCGATCCTAGGGTGGGTCCTTTATAACCCTACCATCACCATACCCTCCTCTTACACAGGCTGAGGATGTTTTACAAAGTGAGGATCTTAGCCTCCTGCTGAGCCATTTAATCAAACTTCTAAACTTCTCTAATTGACACAATGAATCAACCATTACAACAACCTGGAGTGTAAACATCTGCCCTGGGGCATGTCTTCTACACCCCAGGATGTAGAACTGTCAAGTTACTTAGTTAAGCTTCTAAACTTCTCCAATTGACACTTCTCAAGTTGAATGTATCAATGATTACATTCACCATGTGCTAAACTAAACACAAAATGAATCAAAGAACTAAATATTTAAAAAGAAACATTCTGTTGGAAGATAAAATAGAAAAATCTATTGAATATATAGGAATAAGTGAGAATTTTTTGAATAAAACCTCAACTGCATAAAAAATAATATTTAAAGTTGCAAACCAAAAATGAGTATGTGACATAAACGACATTTCTCAGGCAAAGTAGAAATGTCAGATTTAAGAAAAAATATTCCACATCATTGGTCACTTGAGAATTGCAAATTGGAACAATGTTGAAATTCCATCTCACTATAGAAAGAATGACTATTATCAAGAAATCGAACAATGACAAATACTGGCAGTTTTTTTTCTCCTGTTGGTGAGAGTGCAGTCTGCTGCAACCATTGTAGAAATCAGTGTGAAGATTCCTCACAAAGTTAGGATTAGAGTTTCCATTTGACCCAGCTGTTCCCCTTTTCAGTATCTTTCCAAAAGAATTAAAAACATCATACCACAGTGCCATATGCCCACCCATGTTATAGTGGCACAGTTTGTAACAGTAAATCTTGGAGATAGGCCTAAAGCTGATCAACTGAGGAATGGATAAACGAGATGTATTTTTTATATACAGTGGAGTTTTACTCAGTCATAAAGAAGAATAAGCTTGAGACATTTCTAGCTAAACGGATGTATCTTGAGGCCATTCTCCTAAATGAAATAAAGCAGACACACAAGTGTAAGTGTAAATAAAGCAGACCACATCATTTCTCTGGTATGAGGAACTGAAAATGTAAATAAGGAATAAAATGTACAATAGGTATTATGAAATAAGAAGAAAACATTTAAATGGGAAGAAGAAGGAAAGAGGAAAACAGGAAGGAGAAAGAAAAATATGTTGAGAAAAGAAGGAATAAAATGGAAACAGCTTCTGTAAATGAGGAGAAGAGGGGCTGAAAGGAGGGTAGGAGAATCAAAAAAAA
This sequence comes from Chinchilla lanigera, assembly GCF_000276665.1. Classification (NCBI taxonomy): domain Eukaryota; kingdom Metazoa; phylum Chordata; class Mammalia; order Rodentia; family Chinchillidae; genus Chinchilla; species Chinchilla lanigera. The sequence goes on from NW_004955411.1 coordinate 28,666,144, forward strand.
TGAATCAAGTTATATCATGTACAGGTATAAATTCCCTATAATGCATGTGACTATTACGTATACCTAAAATGTAGCAAGAAATTTAATTAATAAAAAATGAAAATCAAACATTGAGATTTTATCAAAATAAAATGTTTTTGGCTGGGAATACAGCTCAGTGGCACAGCAACTACCTGGCAAGCACAAGTCCTGAGTTTAATTTCTGGTAACAGCAACAAAAAATCCTTAACAAAAGAACTGTGAATCATTTTTTTTTGTTTGTTTGTTT
>NW_004955411.1:28666511-28669986 GCF_000276665.1 Chinchilla lanigera
TACCGGGAACCAAACTCACGACCTTGCATTTGCCAGGCAGGCGCTTTTGCTGCTGAGCTAAAACCCCAGCCCCAGAACTGTGAATCATTGACTGCTCCTTTCCTCACAGTTCTTTTGCTAAGGAATTTTTGTACAATTTTCTTTTTTTAAAATCAATTTTGCACATTTGAATTTGGTAATCAGAATGACCGTTCTGAAAGCAACAATATGCTGTATAAGAACTATTGTTGAACTCCTTCCATCTTGTATGGTGAAGCTCTGCATCATTTCCAATGTTTTTTTTTTTTATTATTTGTTACTCTCTTTGATAAATCTTACATTCTTGTGTCTGGTGGACTGAACAACTTCACTGAAGATAACAGTGTGTAATGTAGCAACCAAAGTTAATTCCTACAGTTTTATTTTGAGATCATGTACCTCTTTTGTGTTGTTTTGATTTTGTCTTCATTGTTGTTTTATTAGTTTTTCTAATTTTTAAAATACAAAAAGAAATGTAAATTAAAACATTTCTGGAATTCTGAGAAGATGTCAGAGAAGTAAGAAGCAATAAATCAGCCTGTCAAAAATTTGGAATCCAGACGGTGGAAAGTAAGAAGTTCATAAGAAAATAATGAGGAAAGTGGATTCCTGGGGCCCAGGAAGTGTCTGAAAGGAAAATTTGGACCTTAGAGAGAAATTGAGGAGTCAGACCACAATGCCAAAAAACTAAGGAGAAATCAACACTTTTTCCTCAGCTTGTTGAAAGAAAGAAAGATCAACTATATAGAGACACAGTGAAAGTGGGATACTACAGAAGACTTTAGGGAGAAACACACCATTGGAACAGAGCAGTGGAGGCAGTGCATTACAACCACTTGTACGTGACTGAAGTCCAAGCATTTGCCATATCCTCTAGGGAGGTTGCTAGATCAGATGTCATTTTATGAAGGGGCTGGTTGAACTTCGACTCAGAGCAGCTCTTGGTTGGTTTCATCTGAAGGTTTCTGGTGTTAATCCCCAATTGTGACTGGATAAGGTACAACTATGGGAGACGTTCATGGTCAGGGAGCTGTGGTCAACATGGCAGAGTGTTATAGACTAAGTGACTCAGGGCCCACTCCATGAGAAGAGGTCACGTTCAGAAATAATTTTTGTGGATTTGAAAGTCTCAAAGCAGTACAGCACCTTCCTACCACTGGCTTGCTGGGATTATAAAGTATGCATCTTGGATCAGGCTGCCTCATTTGCCTACTAAGGAAAGTAGAGTTACATCTTGAATTGGACACTGCCACAAAACTCTAGGCCTCAAAATATAAACACAGGCTGGAAACCACATAGAAATTTCTATCTCTCTTTTTTGCTTTTATTCATTTTTGATTGCTTGTTTTTGATTGCTTTCTTATGCACATGAACATTGCTTTTAGTTTTTTTGTTGTTTTTTTTTGTGGTGTTCTGTTTTTGTTTTTATTTTTTTCTTCTTTCTTTGCCTACTGTCTTCTTCACAAGTTTCCTGAGGCTCAGGTAATCTTTCTTTGTCAATCAGCATCACTTCTAACCTTTCTTTTTCTTCTCTCTTTCAAATTTTTTCCCCTTAAGGAAAAATTGTTTTATTGAGTGTGTATAATTTTCTGGTTTGCCTTAGTATTGGTTATATAACTGTAAATCCTGTTCCTAGGGTTAAAGGTGGAACATTATTAGTCATCAGAGTTTGTCATTCCATCCTTTGTTTCATACTATTGTTGTTACTGATTGTACTACTTTAGCTAAGGTGACATTGATATGATTGGTTGATTTCTAGACAATGTTTAGATTGTTTGAGGATCATAAACAGTGCTACAACCTAGTACTAAGGAACTTGGCACAAAGCCAAGCAGACTGCCCTCTTTCATTCCTAATAAATGGAAGGAAGAGGATCCTGGGACATATGTAAAGGCCAAAAACCAGCTAGGCCTAGAAGACATCTCTAAATTTTAGTCATTTCCATAAGAATACTAGTGATACAGTCATTCATCCTAAGCAATTTACAAGCATCAATGGCTTATAACAAAAACAAATAAACAAACATATTAAAAAAGGAAACTGAGAAAACACAGAAGCAAGATGTAAGCCATAAGCCCATTCACCCAAGACAAATCCATGAGTCATTGAGTTAGAAGAACTCAAATGTCTTCCAGCTGAATTTTCTGAAAAAGAAGTAGTGGAACTAATAAAACAAATGAATAATTCTCCTGACAAAATTAAAACAGATATAATGACATAGACAATTAAAGAGATGATAACCATAATGAAGAAAATGGTTAGTAAAACTAGAGTAGAACAAAAAGAAGAGGAGTTTAGGAAAGACATCAAACCATGAATGCCCAAAATGGGGAAGAACTAAATTCTGTAAAACAGATGCAAATAGCTATGCAGGAGATCAAAATATCTACTGAAAGTATATGAAGCAGAATCAACCATTTTGAAGATAAATTATCAGATCTAGAAATAAGGCTGCAGGTAGCAATCATTAAATAAAAGAGTTCTTAAACATAGTGAGGGACCATGAAAAGAGCAAAGAGCTACTAAACTGTGCACAGGACATAATATAAGCTTAACTGAAATCAATTAAAAAATCCTAAAATAGCACAAGCTACATTAAAAACTTGGTCACAGAAGTGATAGCAGAAAACTTTCCAAGCATGGAAAAAAGTCACAGACAAATAAAAGAGGTATATAAAACCTCAAATAGCCATGATCAGAAATACAAATCTGTACGAAGGCATATGATAGTCAAACTTTTAGAAATCCAACATAAGAGCAAAATATTCAAAGATGTTAAAGAAAACAAACAAATCAACCACAAAAGAAAACCCACCATAGCAGATCTCTCACCACATACACTTAAGTCAAAGAAAACTTGGAGTCAAGTATTTCCTGTCTTAAAAAAAACAACTTCCAACTCAGATTGATGTATCCCTCAAAGTCATCTTTTAACATAAATGAAACACTTCTCTGATCAAGAATGAAGACATTCATGACAACCAAGCTAGCACTCCAAAAGTGTCTGAAGAATATTCTAGAAAAAGATGAAATTCCAAGAATCTAAATACAGGAAGTTCACCAGCAAGCAATTAAATAGAAGGGAGAAAATGGAAACCAACATCAAGAAAATAATATGAAGTCAAGGGTAAATCACGACCTACTAGTTATAACCAGTAACATAAATGTTTTGAATTCACCAGTCAAAAGAAAGAAATTGGCATAATGGAAAAAGAAAGAGGATTCAATGATCTGTTGCATACAAAAACACATTTAATTCAAAAACAAAATCCATAGACTTAAAGTCAAAGGATGGAAAAACAATACTGCATGCAATAAGAACCTGCAAAAAGAGAGCAACAGTATTTTTTTATTTTTTATTTTTTTGCAAACAAAGTGGATTTCATCCAAGGTTGATCAGAAGAGAAAAAGATTACTACATGCTTATTAAAGAAACAGTCCAGAAAAAGAGTTAATA